>NW_022436971.1:910574-1009380 GCF_009761245.1 Sapajus apella | reverse complement strand
ATTATATATAAAATATGTATATAAATATATATAAAACATATAAAATATATATCATAAAAATATATAATATATAAATATATATATATTTTTTTTCTGAGATGGAGTTTCCCTCTTAAACCCACGCTGGAGTGAAGTGATGCAATCTCGGCTCACTGCAACCTCTGACCCCCAGGTCCAAGTGATTCTCCTGCCTCAGCCTCCTGAGTAGCTGGGATTACAGGCACCTACCACCATGCCCAGCTAATTTTTGTATTTTTAGTAGAGATGGGGTTTTGCCATGTTGGCCAGGCTGGTCATGAACTCCTGACTTCAGGCAATCCACGAGCCTTGGCCTCCCAAAGTGCTAGGATTACAGGTGTGAGCCACCATGCCTGGCCAATTCACTAATATTTTAAAAATTAATTTTAATTTTTTTCTCTCCTTTTTTTGGAGGGGGGGGGCGCTGTGTTGAAGAAATCCCCCCAAAGGGTAGGCCTCTCCCAGCCTCCCCATCTGTTCTTAGATTATTTAACTCGCAGTTAATGTTGCAGTGGAATTATATGCAAGAAGTTTGGGAAAGAAATTTTACAAAGCCTGGTTTTTACTGGCTTTGTAAAATTTCATAAAATAATGGTCTTTAAAAAGGACCTTAGGTGTTATGTAATTAAATGGCCTCATCTAATAATGGAGGAAACCTAACCTCCGAAGGTGAATCCACTTGCCCAAGGATACTCTATTAATTAACAGGAGAGATAAGACTATCCCAAATCTTCTCATTTCAATTCTGCTGCTGCTACTGTGTTATATGAGAGTGGAGTTTATGGATATGTAACTACCTTACGTTGATTTGAAATCCCAGCCAGGGAGCACTGATTACTATGTTAGCTTCCTGAAAAACTTCTAAGTGATTAAAAGCTTTTTTCCTCTGTAGTCTGAAATTTCTACTACTGTAAAGAAGCAGGATTTCATGGCAGCTTTATTGTAAGAGGTTCCCACAAAGTTTCAGAATAAGTTAAAAAAAAAAAATTCGGCAACCAACCGAATGGGAACAAATTTTTGCAATCTACCCATCTGACAAGGGGCTGATATCCAGAATCTACAAAGAACTAAAACAGATTTACAAGAAAAAAACAAACAAGCCCATTCAAAAGTGGGTGAAGGATATGAACAGACACTTTACAAAAGAATACATTTATGAGGCCAACAAACATGGAAAAATGCTCATCATCACTGGTCATTAGAGAAATGAAAATCAAAACCACATTGAGATACCATCTCTTGCCAGTTAGAATGGCAATTATTAAAAAATCTGGAGACAACAGATGCTGGAGAGGATGTGGAGAAATAGGAACACTTTTACACTGTTGGTGGGAGTGTAAATTAGTTCAACCATTGTGGAAGACAGTGTGGCGATTCCTCAAGGACCTAGAAATAGAAATTCCATTTGACCCAGCAATCCCATTAGTGGGTATATATCCAAAAGGTTATAAATCGTTCTACTATAAGGACACGTGCACATGAATGTTCATTGCAGCACTGTTTGCAATAGCAAAGACCTGGAACCAACCCAAATGCCCATCGATGATAGGCTGGACAGGGAAAATGTGGCACATATACACCATGGAATATTATGCAGCCATCAAAAACAATGAGTTCATGTCCTTTGTAGGGACATGGATGAACCTGGAAACCATCATTCTCAGCAAACTGACACAAGAACAGAAAATCAGACACTGAATGTTCTCACTCATAGGCGGGTGTTGAACAATGAGAACACATGGACACAGGGAGGGGAGCATCACACACTGGGGTCTGTTGGGGGGAAATAGGGGAGGGACAGCGGGGGGTGGGGAGTTGGGGAGAGAGAGCATGGGGAGAAATGCCAGATATAGGTGATGGAGAGGAAGGCAGCAAATCACACTGCCATGTGTGTACCTATGCAAGAATCTTGCATGTTCTTCACATGTACCCCAACACCTAAAATGCAATAAAAAAATACAAAAAAAATTGGTGCTACGCTTAGTTTTTGGTTTTGTATAGCTTTTTAGATGACCAAAGTACACTGTAGTTGACATTTATTGGGAAAACTCAGCCATATAGACAGGAATAGGATGAAAAGTGAAACTATCCTAACCCTATTACCTAAATTGCACTTCCCAGAGAGAAGCTTTAGAGTTTGGTGAATATAAACCTCCTTTGCCTTGTGTAGCGCTAGTGATTCCACACAAAATGCCTGGCCAGGCTTAGGGGCAAGGATGGGGCAGGAAACAGCCCTTTTACAGCTTCCTGGGCTTTAACTGTGACAAAAGAATGCTAGGAACATGAAAATCACTCAGTAACAAAATCCCTAGAGTGGGTCTCTCCCTGTCTCCCCGCCTCATAGGTTATTGAACTCTCAGTTGCTGGCTTGGGTGGATATCCCTTAAGACATGATTTTCAAGTCATTCTGGAGGCATCAGAGGTTCTATAAGAGTTTAAAATTTCGTTAAAACAAAAATGACCAGGCATGACAGCTCATGCCTGTAATCTCAGCACTTTGGGAGGCCAAGGCAGGTGGATTGCTTGAGCCCAGGAGTTTGATACCAGCCTGGGCAACATAGAGAGACACTGTCTCTACAAAAAATAGGAAAAATTAGCCAGGCACGGTGGCATGTGCCTGTGGTTCCATCTACTCAAGAGGCTGAGGTAGGAGGATCACTTAAGCCCAGGAGGCGGAGGTTGCAATGAGCTGAGATTGCACCACTGCGCTACAGTCTAGGTGACAGAGTGAGACCTTGTTTCAAAAAAAAAAAAAAGAGAGAGAAAAAAAGAAAGAAAATGTAGTAAGTACATCCAGCCAAATGTACTAAATGCGATGTTCTAGAGTATTCAAGTTAACTCCCTCTTTGTTTAGGCTCACCTCAGAAAGAAGTTTCTGTCATTCCTCTGCATACGTGCAGGATTTGATGAGGAAAATTGTCTATGGTGGTCTTTAAAAAATATATAGACCTTTTTCTGTCCATCTAAGCAACCTGGGAAAGCAGGTACAATATGACTTATGAGTGGGAAGCAGAATATTTTCAAATTTGGATCCTGAACCTCAGAGTGTATGGTGGAGTCTGGATTCTGCAAATGGGCAGTCTTAGGTTTGAATAACTTTTTATTTCCCCCAGGCTGGAGTGCAGTGACACAATCGCAGCTCACTGCAGCCTTGATCTCCCAGGCTTATGTTATCCTCCCACCTCAGGCTCCTGAGTAGCTGGGACTACAAGTGTGCTACCATGCCCGGCTAATTTTTGTGTTTTTTATAGAAACAGGATTTTACCATGTTGCCCAGAGTAATTCTGAGCTCAGGCAATCTGCTCTGTCTTGGCCTCCCCAAGTACTGGGATTACAGGTGTAAGCCACCACTCCCAGCATGAATAGTTTCCAATGGGTCCTCAGGCAAGGCATTTAACCCCTCTGAGCCTTGATTTTCTCATGTGTAAAATGGGAAGAACATTGTAAAAATAAAAGCCATACATGTTCTTAAGAGTCACTGGTTATTTCTGGAACTTCTCCCTGGCTGTCTTTCTAAGATAATTTAGTACCTCATAATTTCTACCATCCAGCATCTTTCTAACTATCCTTCTCAAGACCCCAGTCTTCTACTCCATCTAATCAAAATTTTCTCTTCCTTTAGGGAGTCCCCAACCTCCAGGAGTCGTATTCATTTCTTTGGAAGAGCAGCTTAGCTCTGTGCCTCAAGCACAATGCCTCACAGCACAGTTCCCTCATAGCTAAAATCTCTTCAGGAAGCATTAAACAGAGCCTCTGCCCAGCACTGCCTTCAGCACGAGGCCCAGCAGAAGCTCTTAACCCAGTTTCCCTGAGCACGATTCACTTTCTTGGGCAAGGTGCTCTCCTCCACCAGCATCTGTGAGCAGGGGAGATTACCATCTTCAAATATAAACCCTGCCATCTTCCTCAGGAGGCACAGCTGCCTATTTGCTTGCTTCTAGAAGGGGTGAAGTTACCAATGTGAACTAATAGATTTGTCCTGATACAATGTTGGTTTTAACTCTTTTATATATAGGGGTCCCATGTTGGAATTTACTAGAAATATAGGGCTCAGTCACTAAAAAAAACAGTTGACAACCACTGACTTGGGGCTTTTTTGTTTGCTCCCTGCTAGTTAGAGGGAGACCGTTGGAGACCGTTGGTTCTTTTTTTTTTTCCCTTTTTTTTTTTTTTTTTTTTTTTGAGACAGAGCTTTGCTCGTCACCCAGGCTGGAGTGCTACGATCTCGGCTCACTGCAACTTTTGCCTCCCAGGTTCAAGCAATTCTTCTGTCCCAGCCTCCCGAGTAGCTGGGATTACAGGTATGTACTACCACTCCCAGCTAATTTTTATATTTTTAGTAGAGACGGGGTTTCACCTTGTTGGCCAGGCTGGTCTGGAACTCCTGACCTCAGGTGATTCACCCACCTCAGCTTCCCAAAGTGCTGGGATTACAGGCATGAGCCACCATGCCTGGCCTTATTTTCCTTTTGAACCACTAAGATGCCTTCTTTCTTTCTTATTTATTCAATTAACTTTTCATTCTCTCATACTCTAAAACTAGCAGAATGTTTACATCCTGACATCTGAGGATATAAGACCCTCTCATCTTAATTTCTCTCAATCATGGCAGATTTTTACATTCACTTCCTAATTCAAATGCTTTCATGGGTTACAGCTGCTGATTTTATAATTATGAATGAATTGTTTTGAATGCAAAGAGACATTTTCTTAAAGTCATAGCATTTAGAACAGTCAACTGACCAGAATTTTAAAGAGGTGATATTATAGGTACACATTTGTTTATATAATTAAAACAACAAACTTAGATTTTAGATATTTTCCCTCAAAATGAACCCACCTTTCAACTGCTTTGGAAGAATATGTTAATATTTTCATGATAAATATACAAACTTGTGTATAAAGAAATCCCTAACTCAAGTTGGAACTATTTCCTTTATTATTTTATTTTATTTTGAGATGGAGTCTTACTCTGTTGCCCAGGCTGGAGTGCAGTGGCACGATCTCTGCTCACTGAAACCTCCAACTCCTGGGTTCAAGCACTCAGCCTCCTTAGTAGCTGGGACTACAGTTGTGCGCCACCACCCCCAGCAAATTTTTGTATTTTTAGGGGGGCTTCGCCATATTGGCCAGGCTGGTCTTGAACTCCTGACTTCAAGTGATCCTCGCCCCCACCTGAGCCCTCCCAAAGCACTGGGATTATAGGCATGAGCCACTACACATGGCTGGAACTATTTCCTTTAGGCCAACCTGAAAAACTGAGCTTGGCATGATAATGGTTGAGCTATCAAAAAAAAAAAAAAATTAATAAAAGCATTTAACAACCTACATGATCTTCGGTAAACACTAGCAATAAGAGTATTAATTCTAAAATTGTATATCTTAAGATTTCTAAAAAAATGCAAACTTGCTTTTGAGAAATAAATTATAGAAAAAAAGAAACTCTTTAAAACACAAATTTTAAAAAACAACACTAGACTGTAAGCTCCACAGGAGCTGTGCTCTGCGAGATCTCCCGTGCCTAGAACAGGGCCTGGCACAAGGCGGATTGCCAGTAAATACATGGTGAATGAATATTTCAACAGCAAAATTTCATTAACAATTTAAGAAATTACAGCTGCCCTTGACAGGCAGTGGATCAAATGGATACTAAAAAGTCAGATAATTCTGCATCTTAAATTGCCCCTGAAACAAACTGAGTATGTCCAATTTTTCTTTTCCATTTATTACTGGTTATGGTTTTAAAAAGTAGCCAAAGACCCCAGTTGAGAAAAACCAAGTAATTGGATATATTTTCATATATAAAATGTCACATTTGTCAAATGTTATTACCAGTCTACAGACCACAGATTTCTAAGCCCTGCTCACCATCCTTGTTGGCTTTTATTCTCTAACATTATTTAGGTTGCAGGTAACAGAAAGCAAACTCCAACTAAACTAAAGCAGTAGACAAGTGGAAGGACTCTGGGGTGGCTGACGAACTTGACAAACAAGTTCACGGGACCTCCCTCAAGCACCGGAAGGAAAACCTTAAAACCATCAGGACTCTGTCTCTCTCTGGATGGCTGCTTCATTCTCAAGTTTTTTCCGTGAGGTTGGAATCAAGGTTGTCGGCATCACTGGGACTCCTATCCTCCTTTCCTGAGAGAAAATGTATCTTCCTAGCTCCAGTTAGAGAGATGCTACGGAGGGACACCTATATGACCCATTTTGGGTCACAGTCCCGTCCTGCGGACTGGTGTCTGAGACCAGAAAGGAAGGACAGGAAAGAACTTGAACATTCTGAGGCCAGGTGCAGTGGCTCAGCAGTGGCTTATACAGGATTAGAATGCCTGTAAACCCAGCACTTTGGGAGGCTGAGGAGGACGGATAACTTAAGGTCAGGAGTTTGAGACCAGCCTGATGAACATGATGGAACCCTGTCCTGGTCTCTACTAAAAAATACAAAAATTAGCCACCGGTGGTGGGCGCTTATAATCCCAGCTACTCACTTGGGAGGCTGAGGCAGGAGAATTGATTGAACCCAGGAGGTGGAGGTTGCAGCGAGCCAATATCACACCACTGTACTCCAGCTTGGTGGCAGAGTGAGACTCCATCTCAAAAAAAAAAAAAAAAAAAGAACTTGAACATTTTGAACGTCTCCCCTTTAGACCATGATAGCAGGACAAAGAGGACAGAGTAGCTTCCCCAAAAGAGGGGTGGGCCATTCTCAGGAATGTCTTACTGAGGGTCACAGTTGGCTTCCAGCCTAGTATGTTTTCCATTAAAGATCAGTGTTTCCGCAAGTAAATGCAGCCCACAGACCAATGTTTGATATTTGGCTTTACTTTATAAAAATACACAACTTAAATACTTATGACACTCTGTTTACAAGACATAAACAACTGGTAGATTTAACATTTTCAGTTATTTCAACAGAAAGAAAATATGTAAATTACCTTTTACAAGCAAAGAGCTCATTGATAGACTCTGCTTTCACAGTTAAGGGGGAAAAATACCCAGGAGCAATCAATGCAAGAAGCTAACCAACACTGTCCAGCTCCCCAGCAAAACTCATCTCGCCAATAGGGCCTCTATTGCACCGCCTAATATTGCACTGCTCATTAGTCACCATCTCACTTATCCATGTCACAAGTGTAAGCTTTTGTCTTCTCTAGAAAAGTTTAATGGAAAAAACAATATACAAACAATATAACTGTGTCTTCCAATTGTGCTAAATTCCAATTATGAGAAGTATGAACCTCTCTCTTCGCTTTACAAAGCTTGCAATGAAAAGTGGTTAGCTATATTTTGCAGCTAAGTTCATTTTCAAAAGTTTTACAAAAACTTTGATTCAGAGTAAGCTTGATGGGGTACAGTAGCAAAGGAGGTGGCATTCCCATGCCTAGTGGAATTACTTGTAAGAGGGGCACTGTCACTCTCAAAGGCAACATGCACAGGGCTTACAGCTCCACCCTTTCTAACTTCAGAGCAAAATCCCTCCCTCCCCCTTGTGATGCTGTCATTGTTGTACGATTCGGAGCTTGCAGTGGCTGCCTACTTACTCAGGCTATCTTTCAGAAATTTAGCTGCCTTATCTATGGCTCGTTTAACTAACAGTGAATCAGGTACTAGTTTATAGGTATAAAGAAATAATTACTTGGTTTAGAATTCAACATATCAGAACCTACTAGAGTAAGTTTCCTGAGGTAAATGTTTGCCTTAAAGAAGGATGTGCAATCTACAGAACTGTAGCAATTTCTCTTGGGTAGCAACACAATGACCCCCAAGTCTGTACTTTTAAATTAACAGGCTAAGAAAACTAAGGACACATTTATATGTAGAAATAAAAATGACAATGCTGAAGTCAAAGAAATATTGACAGCTGAGATATCAATCCAAAAGGAGGCATGAAGAGGAACAGATGAACAAAAGGAGGCTGTATTTTAAAGTGCTTAGGTAGGTTAGACGATGAATTTGAAATGCCTCCAGGGATTTCTAACAAGTTTAAAAAGTGTGACTTCTTGGTGACTCAGATGTTGAAGACATGGCTTTTCTTCAATAATAGCTATTCAAGCTTTTTCTTCTTTTTTGAAAAACAAGATTCTCTATAAAAACGTTTTAGCCATTGTAATTATTCTGCTACCTATTACTCTCGATAATATATTTTGAAATCCCAACTGGCTGAGGATTTTTAATAAAGTTGAACTGCAAAGCACACATCTGCACCAAGAATTTAAATTAATGCAATAGAGGTCTGTGAAATTTTGCATGAAGTTAGTGCCAAAAAAACCTTTCTATTACAGATCATGCTTTGCTATTTCTTCACATTCTGCTGAAGGATTGTAGCAATCAAAAATTGCAGGACCCTGAAGCTTAACTTGCTTATTTTATTCCTTTTATGTAAATGAAGTGGTCTATGGCCATTCTTGACATTAATAATGAAGGTGTTGGAAACTGAGTTCCAACACCTAAGAATCAAGCTCAGGAATTTTTCAGCAACTCACACGTAAGGATATGAATGGAAGCACTAATGAATGTTCTCTGCTATAACTGTTCATCTGCACAATATAGTTGAATGAGGTTACCAATCTGGTATTTAATAACAGTGATGAAAACTGACACCAGCTTTTATACAGCGCCTCACATTGAGTTATCATGTCAATCTGGGCTAACGCTATCCTGCACGTCCCTCATCCTATGACTTCTACATTCTATTGTGAGGGAAGGCATATCTGAGTGCTTTCAGCATGATAAAGGCCTTCCTTAAGGAAAATTTAGGTCCTGAAGAACTCTGGGTTGAAGTTCTATAGCCTCAGAAGCCAGTTAAAGGCCAGAGGAAAACCTCGTAAGAAATGACATATATCACACAGTTCATTTAAAAAGTTGTTTTGATATTGTCAAGATGAAAACTGATAGGATAAAGCAATGCTCTGGTTTCCTGATAACAAGCCCAGTGTAGCCCAAGTACAGTCACACAGTGAAAAGCTGCTGCATGGAAAATCCACAAGACTGTGTTGGGCATGGATTGGAAGAAAGTGGCTTTTCTTCTTAGGTGGTAAGGTAGACACTCTTTGGCAATTGATATGGGATAGCTTTTTAAAATTCACAGGATAAGAATATTTTATATACTTTCAAGACCCAGTAAGTCAGCTAATTGAAAGTATATAAAAATGTGAATTAGTGTGGTTGCAGCTCAAAATATGAGTGATGCAACAAGAGTGGTGAAGTAATGAGTCAAATGCTGAGACTGGTTCTATAAGCAGTGTAAGGAGTGCCAGTCCTAATACGTGAACTTCATCTATCCTTGTATACCGAGGAGGAGGAGACTGTGGCCAGAGAATGTATTTTGTAAGCTATAGTTTAAAAATACCACTCTTTAGAGATTTGGAGCCCAAGAAGGAATTACAGAGATTCCTCCCCACAGAGGCCCTGAGATCTCCCCCGACTGGCAGCCAAAGGATCCATACTTGTCTCTGGTCAACCAGGCCCCGGCCAAGGCTTAGAAAAGGGAGGAAGCAGTGGCCAGAAGCCAAGGACTCAAGAGGAGACAAATGATGGCAGATGCAGGGTTCAGAAAAAACACAAGAAGGAAAGGGGAAGAGAAGAAAAAAAAGGAAGAAACAACACTGGTGAGGAAGTGCAGAAGAGGCCAGCTTTGCAGAGGAGTGACCCTGCCTTTCCCACCTTCCTGAGGCAAAGGCTGGCAATAAGACAAGGGCTAAACCTATAAGAAGTCTCTCCTACCGCACGCATCAAGCTTGTCCCAAGCTCGGCTGGCCTTTCTCTCTGCCGATGTGTGCAGAATCTTCAAGTGTGACCTGTAAGTACCTTTTTTTTTTTTTTTTTTTAAACAAAGTCTTATTATGTTGCCCAGGTGGGACTCAAGCTCCTGGGCTCAAGCAATCCTCCTGTCTTGGCCTCCTGAGTAGCTGGGACTCCAGGTGGATACTACTGCGCCTGGTTTCTGCAAGTACTTCTTCTTGGGGTCTGATTCCTCATTCCCAGGTGCACAGTGCTCTCTACTGCTACCAGCAACTATTTCTATGGCAAAGGAAAGGCCTCAGATCCAGGGGCAGGATAAGCAGCAGCCAATGTACCTAGAATTTGTGGCTGCCACCACCTTTTCTCTTAGGATTGGCTTGTCTCTCCCCCTGGTGGCTGCAGAAGGGGAACAGAGTGAATGTCATAAAGGACTGCTCAATTCAGAACTGAATTGCCTCATTTTACAAACTCCCAAGGGGCTGCCAAGAATCATCATTACAGATCAATGGTTAAAATACCACCTAGGGAACTCATTGTAAAAGCAGCAACTTGTCTGTAAGATCACGCTAAACTTACAGGGGATCTGATGTTGTATGCTTCCATTTTTGTTATTTTCTTCTCTGATGATGAACTAAGTAAAAAAGAAAAACTGAAAGGGTCCTCTTGTCTTCTCTTCCCTCCCTCCAGAAACCTCATGGATTTCCCCAAGTGAAATGTCTAAGGGATGCTACAGTTACAGAGCTGACGAATGAGAAAAAAAATCAGATTACCTAGAAATATGAAATGAAGTATAGGGTGTAAGTGACGCTCAGTTCTCTTCACTTCATACAAGTGCAGATCATCTCTCAGTAAAATGCCTATGAAATGGCAACAGACACCTGAATTACTAATACACAAATGAATAAAAAGAGAAGTGAGATTCTGGGAAGGAAAACTCCACGTTGGTTATTTCACCTCTAGGGAAAGTCTGTTTGCGCTTGAGTCCCACACTTGGCTTTTTTCTCTACCTTCTACTTGATGTTTTTCAGGAGGGCTGTCCGAGCATTCACAACTGCTTTGAAGGCATCTTCACTACCAGGTGCTACACATTTGTCAGGGTGAAGAAGCACAGCAAGTTTTCGATACGCTTTATTGACTTCATCCCTGTGAAAAGAAGCCAAGATCTGTGTTAGTAACAGGGCTAGCCCAACCCACTGCATGTTAGCTGCTCGGACACACATAATATCTCTTGCAGTAGACATAGCCTAAATTATTACCCTTTCTCAAAGGCAAGATTAAAAGACTAGAAAACAGATGTTGAACCAATAAATAATGTGCAAAATATAATACAAATAGAAAGCAGTACACAATGCAAAAAGTATGTAAATGCTAATGAAACACTTAGTAAAAGCATGATCAGATGAAAACAGGCAGTATTTGGCACCTCACAGGCACTCAGCATATCTTTGCTGATTGAAAGAATATGGGCTTGGGCACCAGGGAAGTCACCAGAGTTACCTTCTGAAAGAAGGGGTCTGGGAGAGGGCTGACAGTGGCCTGGAATGGAGCCTGGACACAGCACAGACGGAAAGCAAAACAACCCCAACACCTGGGCTTGATAATCACAACAGTAGGTGTTTCATGACAAGCGTGTGCTGGGAAAACTGTTTCTTGAAGTTAGGATACAGGAGGTTGTTACATAACCCAGGTGTGAGTATAAGAGTTTAGATTAAGGTGTTTGTGGAAGGAAACAAGGGAAGATAAAAGATAAAGAATGAAATGGCAGAGTGGATGATGAGCTGAGTATCCAGGAGGAGAGGACAAAAGGAAAAGGGCTGAAATGAGCTCAAGGTCATGAGGAATTTGAGGCCCAAGAAGGTGATACCACTGAGCAAGGAAGGGATGCTGGAAAGGGGTAGACCAGAGTGACAATGAGCTCACTGAGATGAAAGAAGAAACGTGACAGAGATCAGTGTTATCTGGAGAGGAAAGGAGCTGTTAAGAGTGCCTCTCCAATCCAGCAGTTCCCATAAACCAGCAGCGCTCCAGGAGACAGCTTCAGGCTTCTGAGCTCCTTAAAGAGCAGAAACTGGCTGGGGTGGGGCCTGAATATTCCTGTACCCATCCCCACTGGTCATCACCCTCAGATGTCAGGCCTCCCAGAGGGATCTAAGTACCCAACCACTCCCCTGGTCAGATTAAGCTCTGTCTCTACCAGATGGTTTTATTTCCCACCTTCCTTTTGTAATTCAGGGTTCCAGTGATCCTGTAAGCATGGATATGCTTATAGCTAAATACCCTAGGCTTTCTCCTTTATTTTTTATTAGAAGGATTTCTAATGTGGCTCTCTAAATCAGGGAGATGGCCTTTGATACCTTGGCTATGATGGCAAGTTTTATGTTTCAATTTGGAGAGACTGAAGTCATAGGGTCACGTTAACAGTTCTCCAAGTCTTAGGTATACATTTTAGGGCCTTTTCTGCTTTCTGCTCTTAGAGTGGTTCTGAATTTTCTTGTTTTAGCAAGAACCCCATTCTTTCAGAAGGCTGCTCTGTGGGGGCCTTCCTGGTACCCTGTGTGTTGTTTTTCTACATGTGTAACTTTGATAATTTTGCTAACAAGAATGACATTCTCCCTCTCTGAAGCAATTTGAATTGTCAAAATTGTTATTTGTCCTAAAGACCCTGTGTCCTTGAGGAAGGCACAGCATCATCTTCTTCCATGAGGGAGTCCTGGGAAGGGCCCTTCCAGCCACTCTGCCTCCCGAGAGAGGGTGTCCACACTGGGTCAGTAGTTACACCTGGTCCTCTGCATTAAGAGTGCCTTTCAAGATTTGCAGGTAGCAGCAGAAACTCTCAAGATGTAACAAATACATCAATTATGCTGAAGACAAAGATTTTCTTAAAGTTCAAGAACAGTAAACACGGTTAACACTCAACAAATATCAAAACTCTCTACAACTTAAGAAAAAAATGTTTTAAGGTTTTTTCCCAAATGTACTTGGTGCCATACAAAATTAGTTTGCTAGGCCCAGTGGAACAAAGGTAAGAGAAGCACATGTTTCTATTGGTTAAGGATATGGACCCTATGGGGGTCTGTAAGTTCTAGTAAATTCCAATTAAGTGAAGTGAATACATAAGGAACCCAAAGTTTCTTCTTCCTTAATGAATATTGTTCTAAGTCTACTAGTAAGTAGATAAAGTAACCATTTCTTAAGTTTAGAGCCAGTATCCCTTGGAGATGACACAGAAGAATTCAGAAAGAGACTATGAAGGTCTAAAAAGAAATTTAAAAGATACAGATATATGGATTCAGTGCAATCTTACTGAAACCCTACTGGCTTTTTTTTTTTTTTTTAATAGAGAAGCTGATCTGAAAATATATATGGGATTACAACAGATCTATAATAGTCAAATAATCTTGGGAAAAAAAACAAAATAGGAAGACTCACATTTTCCAATTTCAAAACTCACTAAAAATCTACAATAAGCAAGAGTATAGCACTGAACAACAAAAAAAAAGATCTCAGTAAACTCTGTGCTCTACACATGAGGTCACCTGAACTCCCTGACAGGTTTAAAGCATCCTCAATATCACCTGGTGAGTGAGTGTGACCAGTAGCAGTCTTCCCCTTCCCTTCCCCTCCTTCCTTCTGGACTTGAAGATATGCTGTGAGGCCAGAATGGAGAAGAGATATTTAGTGCTTTGGGTGCTGCATGGCAATTTCAAGACATACTTTTTTCTTTTGTGGGAACCAAGGTGAAAAAGTAGGAAGGGTGAAGTAAATGTGGGGAGCCAAGGTACAAAATAAGATACATAAATTACAACATGTGTAGTAATGGTAGAATTAGATCACTGAAAGTTACATAACCATACTGAATAATAATTTAAGTTTTGTACAAGCAACAAAGAATAGTGATTGTATTATTTTCTTGAATAACTCTCTTGACTAAAACAAAATAATTAACATAAATACACACATAGAGGGCTGGGTGTGGATTACATGCCTGTAATCCCAGTACTTTGGGAGGCTGAAGTGGGTGGATCATCTGAAGCCAGAAGTTAGAGACCAGCCTGGCCAACATGGAGAAACACCATCTCTACTAAAAATACAAAAATCAGCCAGGCCTGGTGGCACGTGCCTACAATCCCAGCTACTCAGGAGGCTGAGGCAGGAGAATCACTTGAACCCAGGAGACAAGAGGTTGCAGTGAGCTGAAATTGTGCCACTGCACTCCAGTCGAGAGGGAGGCGTGAGACTAAAAAAAAAAAAAAAATTATTTAATTAAATTAAATTTAAAAATACACACATAGATGAGGAACTTGCAGGTCTTCAGAGACAAAGACAGAGACAGATGTGTTCCAGGGTAAAGAACAAATGATACCACTAGCTCCTGGGATTCTTGAACATGTTTAATCTCACTGAATCCCAGTTTCCCACCAGTAAAATGAAATGTTTGTACAAGTTGATTGCCAACATGCTTTCCTCCTCTAACATTCTATGATTTAAGGATTCTCTTTTGTTAAGTTTTTAAGGTGCACTAGCTTCAAGGCTTTTCTTGTTCAACACAGATAAAAGCGGAGCATACCATTTCATAAAGCGTTTATATACATGACAGTTTTCTTAGCAGGCGACTGTGTCCTCTATTTTGTCTCTGGTATTCAGCTAATTAAGCGAAACAGAGTCATTCTAATATATTTTTATACATCTTTGTATTTCCAGCCAACTGGAAGAAGATACTCCGCACCTATAATTTTGGTGGCGGAGTCTTTCTGTATGATAGAGGTCAGCACTGAGTATCCCAGAGCGCTTACCTTGAGGCCCCAGGTTTGACTCCCAGCATGTCCCAACTGTCTTTACTATTTCGAATTCTGCGAATGGCATCTGCCTGTTCTTTGGTGAAACTAGCACTGCTATTTGTAGTAGGGCGTTTCCCACCATTTTCACATAAATCAACTATGGATACATAAAAGGTCTGCAAAAAGAAAACACATCCCAGTGTAGAAATGATTTGGTGAAAATAAGAATTCCTTTTAAGTATACAACTTAAGAGACTTTTAATATATTCCAGCAACTCTTAGAAGTCATGTATAAAGCAAATACATACTTTGGAAGATTTTTTTCTCTTATACTATTTAAATATAAATATATATATGTATATATATATATATATATATTCACGTTTTAATACACAAAAAGTATAAGGAATGAAATTAAAGTGGCTAATAATCCTACTTTCAGATAACTACACTTGAAGTTAAAAAGTAATAGATAAGCTGGGAGCGGTGGCTCACGCCTCTCATCCCAGCATTTTGGGAAGGCAAGACAGGCAGATTGCTTGAGCTCAAGCATTCCAGACCAGCCTGGCCAACATGGCAAAACCCCATTTCCACACACACACAAAATACAAAAACTAGCTGAGTGTGGCGGTGCACACTTATAGTCCCAGCTACCTGGGAGGCTGAGGTGGGAGGATGGGTTGAGCCCAGGAAGTGGAGGTTTCAGAGAGCCCAGATCATGCCACTGTACTTCAACCTGGGTGACACAGCCAGACCCTGTCTCAAAAACAAATCAACCAACCAAAACCACAAAAGTAATAGATGAACACTGTTAGAAAAATACAAATAGTAAAGAGAAGTGTAAAATGAAAACTGTGTCTCTCTGTACCTCAAATTCCTCTCCTGGAGGCAACCACTGTTAATTTTTTTTGAACATCCCTCCAGAAAAATTTATCATCAGTATGCCAGTATACACACAGATCCATACTCTTCCAACATGTACCTAAAGGAGATCAGCTTAAACACATCTTAGCACCTTGCATTTTTTTCTACATAATACATCCTGGAATCTTTCTATAGCTACATATAGAGACTTTCTTTGTTCTTTTAAATGGCTGTTCAGTATTTTATTGTGTGGTTGTACCATAATTTATGTAACCAACTTCTATTCTTGGACAAGTCAGTTGTTTCTAGTTTTTTTTTTTTTTTTCCACTACAAACAGTGTTTTAGTAAATTTTTCTTTTGTGTATACATCTCCGTACACTTGTGGAGATACTGCTTTAGGATAAATTCCTAAATGCAGAACTGTTGAGCAAGAGTGTATGCACATTTTAATTTTTGAATCTGACAACTGTTGTCCAAAAACAGCTGCACCAGTTTACATTCCCATCACTGTGTGTGTGACAGAGAGTGCCTGTTTCTCCACATCCTCATTAACACTGGCATTATCAAACATCTTAATTTTTGCCAATCTGATGCACATCTAATACGGTTTGATTTGCATGTCTCTAATTACAAGTGAAAGTGAGTATTTTCCCAAATGCTTATGGTCTTCTCTTTTTCTGCAAACTTCATATTTTTTTGCCCATTTTTTTTTTTTTTGAGACAGAGTTTTGCTCTTGTTATCTAGGCTGGAGTGCAATGGCGCGATCTTGGCTCACTGCGACCTCCGCCTCCTGGGTTCAAGCGATTCTCCTGCCTCAGCCTCATAAGTAGCTGGGATTACAGGCATGCATCACCACGCCTGGCTAATTTTGTATTTTTTTTTTTTTCAGGGTTTCTCCATGTTGGTCAGGCTGGTCTTGAACTCCCAATCTCAGGTGATCCGCCCGCCTGCGTCTCCCAAAGTGGTGGGATTACAGGCATGAGCCACCACGCCCAGCCTCTTTGCCTACTTTTACAATTTTGTTTTTTCTTTTTTTTTCTTTTTTGAGACAGTCTCACTCGTTCGCCTAGGCTGGAGTCTGGAGTGCAGTGGTGCGATCTTGGCTCACTGCAACCTCTGCCTCCCAAGTTGAAGCGATTCTCCTGCCTCAGCCTCCTGAGTAGCTGGGACTACAGGCATGTGCCACCACACCTGGCTAATTATTTGTATTTTTAGTAGAGATGGGGTTTCACTGTGTTAGCCAGGATGGTCTTGATTTCCTGACTTCGTAATCTGCCCGCCTCAACCTACCAAAGTGCTTACAGGCATGAGCCACTGTGCTTGGCCTGTTTTTTCTTTTTTTTTGAGACAGGGTCTACATTGGCCAGGCTGGTCTCAAACTCCTGGGCTCAAGTGATCCTCCTGAGCAGCTGGGATTATAGGTATGTGCCAGTGCACCTGGCTATACTTTTCTGGTTTTTTAAGTGGAAGCTTTTTTGAACCTGCTCATGTTTCATGTTCTGTGTACTGTAATTATTATTGAATAATACTCATTTACCACACCACAGCTACTTTTAAATAGACATATTTCCTCTTCTAATTTCTTTAAAAATCTTTTTCTCTTCTTTTTCAGATTCTTCTATAGTTCCTGTTACCTTCTAAAATTTTTCTTTTTCTTTTCAACTCTTCTTTCTTATCTCTAGTAATAGCTAATCAACTTGGTAACCTAACAAGAAGCCTTGATGTTTGAAAAGGGGTGTCAAAGGAATACCACTAGAGACCAAGACACAAGAAGTATTAGGTTGGCTTTACTCTATTTTAATATTGCTCTCTCTAGTAACAGTATCAAAAACCAAGTTCCTTCCTGACATAAAATGTCTATTAAACAGATAGGAAACAAAGAAAATATTTATTGAATTGAACCAGCAGGAAAGCACTACTTATAAGTACTTACTTATAGAATAGTATAATTATTCTCTTCTTGTTAGCCTTTTTTTTTTAACAGACTAATTTATCCATTAGTTCTATCCAAGATGTATCTAAAAGGATAAAAGCCACATAAAAGGGATCACAGTTTATGGATGTTTTCTAGTGGTATGTATCAGTAAGGTTATCGTCTAGCCTATGAATTAACCTGAAGTATGAATACTCACAGATTTCTGAGGGCACAGGATTCCATTCACTATACACATGGCTGTAGAAGACAAGCCATGGTGTAAGTTACAGAATACTAGGATTGAGATCAAAGCCTGTTTAAATTTCATGTCTGAGTTCCAGCCATGACAGAGCAATGAATACTGGATTAGACCTTCTGCTATCAACTACAACTGAAATGGGAAAAAATCTGTTGGCAGTGGACAACAGCAAGTGCAAGACCGCTCCCTGAGAGGTAAGCCCCACAATCACCTGGCTGTCTACTTGGAGTCCATTTTCCCGACCAAATCACAGAGAGCTAGAGTCTTAGACTGCCTCTAAGGCTCAGTGAGACTTGTGTCTGCCCATACTCTAGCTCTAAGTCTCTCCTCTCCTTAGAGGCAGAGATTGGAGTTTGAGGCTGCTGAGGTGGCTAGAATCTGCACAGCAGGCCACAGGAGAGGAGAGAGCTGGGCAGAGCTGGGCACCAAGTCCATATGCGGGTCTCTCATAAGTCTGTAGTCAAAGGCTGGGCTATATATGCATAGAGTGAGATCACCCAAGGCTTACCAGATAACAGCTGGTATGGGGTTGAGAATAAAACCAATATCCTGAGGTCTAGTGGTGCCAGAGGAAGAGCTATCTGAGAATGTTAGGGTTTAGTCTTGGCAGAGTGGAGATACTGCCTTAACCCCTCATTAATAGCCCTACCATCTACTGAGGCACCACAGAAAGGCTGTGCCTTAAAAGTTATGGACTCATCCTAACAAAACCTAAAACCAAGAGCTGACAAGATCTGGAAAAGAGGCAGAATATGGAAGCTGTGTCCTGCCAAATTAGAATGGCTTGGGAAACACTTTGGGCTTCCTTCAAATCCTTGCTATTAAGGCAAAAAAACAAGCCAACATAAATCCATTTTAATTTGTCAATAATTGAACTGCCTCCTGAGGAATCAAAAATCAACACTCGACCTTCTTCAATCAAGAATCAACAGTCTTCTGAGGAAGATAAAAGAATCTATAGTCTCTACAATGTATATTATCCACAATGGCTTGTGTTCAATCAAAAACCACTACTCATACAAAAAAACATGAAAATGTGATCCATAGGAAAAAAAGTAGTAAACAGAAACTGAACCCAAGATGGTTCAAATGTTGGACTTAGCAAAGATAGTAAAACAGCTATTATAAATATTTCAAAGAGGTAAAGGAAAATACATTCAAAGAATTAAAAGAAAATATACTCTTAATGAGTGAGCAGAGAATTTAATAGAGAACTGGGAACTATACTGGGAACCAAATGCAAACTCTAGAGCTGTAAAGGACTGAACTGAAAACTTCCCTTGATGAGTTTAACAGCAGATTGTCAGTGGTGAAGTCAAATCAAGAGAGATTACGCAATCTGAAAAATGCAGAAAAAAATGGAAGAAAAATTAATATAGCCGCAGGGACTTTGGGACAAAATCAATTGGTCTAATATACATTTAATTGGAGCCCAAGAAGGTAAAGAGAGTCAGAATGTGGCCAAAAAACAAACAAACAAATAAAAAAAACTAAAGAAATAATAGTAAAACAAAAACCAAACAAAAAAATTCCCAAATTTGATGAAAAACACCTAACAACCAATCTTAGAAACTCAGTAAATCCCAAATAGAATAAATATGAAGAGAACCACATCTTGGCATATCATAATCTAGCTGCTGAAAACCAAAGAAAAGAGAAACTATTGAAAGCAGCCAGGGGGAAAAAGGGGCACATTAGGTACAGAGATTACTAAGAGTCAGAATGAGTGCTAACATCTCATGAGCTACAATGGAGGCCAGAAGAGAATGGACCAGCATCTTTAAAGTGCTGAAAGAAATTTCATTTGTAACCATTATGTCCCTTGGATGAATCACTTTACTACCCTTAGACGCTCTCATATACGAAATGAAAACAACACCTGCCACACATTGTTTTCATAAGTCTGCATGAGATGAAATGTGTAAACTTCTCCAGAATGGTGAAGTACTATTCAAATGGTTAGGTATCATTATTGTATACATATAGGTACAAACTCACATAGCTCTGTGTACTCAAAAGAATAGAAAGCATGGCAAACCAGCATCAACTTGATTTGATCTTGAAATAGAAACTACTTTTGGCCAATTCAGCCTGTCAGCCAAGGAAGAAATCTGTCTTCTAGTAGGAGGAGTGACATCTTGTGAGAAGGAAATTCAGCATAAAAGATTAAGTACAATCCCACTCAATAATTAAGAACAACTCTTTATAGTGTAACTACATTATTTGAAATGCTAAAAATTCCCAAAATATCAGATATATTCGGAAGAAGAAAAATACATTATTCATACTACCACTTACTTCCAAAAGTATCTATAATTAAGGGCTGACTTTGTAAATTATTGTTTTAAATGGCCTATTTCCCTTAAAATTACTCAAGATGAGGTTTTTAAAAGTGGCCATCTATTCAGGTTGCAATGTGAGCGCCTCCATTTCCTGCTTGATTGGCGAGGCCTTATTTTTATGTGTGATTAGCTGGAGTCTATATTGAGAGTCTCCTGTTCTCTAACTGCACCCCTGTGGGCTACAATATAGGATTATATTAGCTGTGGCAAGGCAATTTTGCCACAGTAATGCTTCTATTTGATTATGCATACAAATGTAATACCATTAGCCAAAGGTGGCTTTGCAGAAAATCTCTGTCCTGCTTAAGCGGTGTACAATAATTGTTGTTAAACTTGATGATCTTCAGAATCACCTGGAGAGTTTTTCTAAAATATAGATTCCTGGGCTCCATAGCAACATAAGTTTCCAGTAGATCTGGAGCCTAGAAGTATGTATTTTGAAGAATCTCCTCAGGTAATTCTCATGATCAGCTAAGTCTCATCTAAAATAGAGAGCAGACAGATAGCTTCTTTGAAAAGAAAGAGCTTATTCTAATGAGAAATTCCTGATACTTTTTTGCTTCCTATAATTTAAATTAAAAATTGGCACAGTTGGCCTTGACACAAACCTTAAAATAACAAAATGCTAGGTTACCTGGAACATCTCATTAATGCCTTCTCCAGTTTGTGCTGAAGTTTCAAAGTACAGGAACCCTTTGCTTTCAGCCCAAAGACGTCCTTCACTTTCATCTATACAGCGGTGTTTGGTACAATCAATCTGAAATGTGGGGGCGGGCAGAGAGAAGATGACAACCTTGTCCTACTAGAATGGACCCAGGGCGGTCTTTGTCAATCCTTTACTAAGGCAAAGCTATTCTTAGTAAATGCCTGTACTAATGTGTAAAATTACCAGGACCTAAAGGGACAGAAACAAATCCTTACATTGAATGTAGACTGATATTCTATAGCAGTAGGACTAGTGCCTGTTGCTGCAATGCCCCACCTGACCCCTTGGGAAAACAGCTGTTATTCAGTTCTGTGAAAGTTGGCTTCATGATATCTGCCATACCTTTGGGGCCATAGTCTGCTTTTCATACCTTTCCCCTGTCCACATCACCTAATTAATGCCCCTCCTCCAATCGGGTCAAAGTGTGATTACCCATGGCTCCTGCTCAGTCACCAACATCCTTCCCCAAGTATGGCACCAGAAAAAAAAAAGTATACAAATCTTGATATAGCAGGTTTTAGGTTGCTGTGTTGTTTTGTTTTTGTCTTAGGGACATTATGTTTTGAAAGGTTATTGATTCCCATATTACACAATAAGGAATTTTTCTTTTTATTTGATCCCCAACACTCAAAGCTCCACTCTTCCCCTAGAAACCTGAACACACCATTTCCAAAGGGGTTACCTTGTTGGCACAAACTACAAATATAATATTTTCCATGTTTCCATGAGGTCCAAGCTCTTGCTTCATTTCTGCCAGCCATGCATCAAGGGAATCAAAGGAGTCTTTCTGCCCAACATCATAGACCAGTATCACACCCTGTGTGTCCTTGTAAAACTCATTTCGAACCTTCAAATAAAAGGACAGATGCACAAAATGTAGTTTTTGTGATGTTATAAGAATATATCTCATAGTCATTAACCTGGTAAAATGTGTTCTTTTGTGTATTTATAGTGTTTGCTATTGTATTTCAGTTTCTACTGGTCTCTAGAAGTTTTTTTATAGAATCAAAGTAATGTCATTCTAAAAAGTTATTAGTATGGAAGGACTTATAATGGAAAACAAGAGCCTCCTGCCCCACTCCGCCCCACCTCCAGTTCAACTCCCCAGAGGCAATCAGTCTTTAACTATTAGTAGATCTTAAAAGAATACCAATTATATAAAGTTCTTCTTAGGAAGAATTAGGAAGATGAGTGAGCAATGCAAAAGAACTTAAGGCAAAAATGACACAAGTATTAGCAATGGCTAGAGCCATTTATAAATCACATCCCAAAGCCGGCTTCCCCCAGGGTGCGAGGCAGAGCTTTCCTGACTCTCGGGTCTGCACGCCAGCTTTAGAACTCCAAACTCAGAGCCTCAGTGTAATACAGTGGAAAAGGGCACAGGCTCTGGAGTCAGACAGATCTGGGTTCACACTTACTTACTAGTTGTATGATCTTGGGGAAGTCACTTAACCTCTCTGCGTCTCAGTTTCCTCATCTGTAAAATGGGGATAATACTACTTACTTCACAGGGTTATTATGAGGGTTAAATGAGATAATGCAGGCAAAGTACTTAGCATGGTGCCTGAAAAACAATATCTATTTAACACCTTCTCCTTCCTTCCTGGCATCCATTCTCCGATTATCCTTTGATGCTTCATTAGAAATGGCAGCTTGCCTCTGGGGCATGGCTCCAAATCTGGGAAGAGGCAGCATGAAGTATGGGGCATACTCAAGCATTAGGGCCAGAGAGAGGTTGGGTGGGTGAGGAGCAGCATTGAGAGACGGGGATTCTGGGACAAAGTTCCAGAAAGAATCTTGACAAAAGCCGTACATTATACATTCTTTTCACAAAATTCCCAAATGTATTCAGACCCACACAGGCTATGCAGTAAGAAATGAAAACATGTTATACACATCAGATAGGGTTTTTGGGCATAGGCAGATACCTGGACCAAGGATTTAGTGCTCCTATTTGTTTACAGAAACCTAAGAAACTATCCCCAAAAGTTAAACCCAATCAATTCAATAAGAACTGAAGATGATGAAGCCCACCAGTCCTTTCTCTCTGTACTTGTGGTCCTTGGCCCTTCTACAGCAGTTAACAATGGACTCTCCTTTCCTAAAACCCCTGCTGCCTTGGCTCCTGTACATCATATTCCCTAGGCTCTTACATTCTCTTTCACCAACTTCTTTCTCTCTATTGCTCCTACTCCAGCCCACCACCAAAGTGTCCTGTGCCCTCTTCCTTTCTTTTTGAATCCTTCCTCTTAAATCAACATGAACCACTTGTACAGTTTCAACTGTGAGAATCTCCAAGATGAGCCCTCTCCTCTGAGTTTCCGGACCTGCATTTCTAATTAGCACCAGATTCTCCCAGCTGAATGTCCTGTTGGAATCTCAAATTCAACATGCACAACACGAAACACTTCAACTTCTTTCTTCTTAAACTATTCTCCAAAGTTCCAACTCTCTCAAACGATGTTAAAAGTTTCTGATCAGTCCTCCATCAACCTTTCCAGTCTTATCCTCCCACTATCCCCTGACCTTCAAACTGGGTAATCTCTCATTCCCCAAACCTGTCCCATGCCTTCCTAACTCCATCTGGAAACAGACACCTCTTTATCTTTAATTGTTCAAGCCCCGGCTATAATGCTGTATCTTTCATGCAGTTTTCTCTGCCCCATTCCTCACCATCCAGCCCCCATTCCTGCCAAACAGAATGTAATCTCTATGTCCCCTGTACCATACTGTTTTGTACTTCTAATAGTGCTATCACTTCCTGCCCAGTTTTGCAGTTTGTAGCATATCCAGCTGACTTCCCTCCTACGCTAGAAGAAACATGAAGACATGCATCTTGATGCATCTACCCTTGTGTCACCCACAGGACCTAGCCGATACAGGCACATCTCAGTTTATTGCACGGTATGTAGATATTTATTGCACTTATGTAAGGCACACAGGCACACCTCACTTTATTGCACGGTATGTAGATACTGTGTTTTTTACAAAGTGAAAATTTGTGGCAACCCTAAGTCAAGCAAATATATCGCTGCCATTTTTCCATAGTGTGTGTTCACTTTATGTCTCTGTGTCACATTTTGGTAACACTTATAACACTTCAAACTTTTCAACATTGTTTTATCTGTTATGATGATCTGTGATCAGTGATATCTATTTCTATTTTAAGTGTCTTGGGGTACCATGAACATATAAGCTCATTTAAGAAGGCAATCTTAATAAATGTAGTATACATTCTGACTGTTCCATTGAATGGCTGTTGCCCCATCTCTCTCACACTCCTTGGGCCTCCCTATTCTCTGAGACAAAACAATATCGAAAGTAGGCCAGCTGGGCCCAGTGGCTCACGCCTACAATCCCAGCACTTTGGGAAGCTGAGGCGGGTGGATCACAAGTCAGGAGTTCGAGACCAGTCTGGCCAATGTGGTGAAACCCTGTCTCTACTAAAAATACAAAAATTAGCCGGGCATGGTGACACGTGCCTGTAATATCAGCTACTTGGGTAGCTAAGGAAGGAGATTCACTTGAACCTGGGAGGTGGAGATTGCAGTGAGCTGAAATCGCACCACTGCATTCTGGCCTGGGTGACAGAGTGAAAATCTGTCTCAAAAAAAAAAAACGAAAGTAGGCCAACTAATAACCCTACAATGGCCTCTAAGTGTTCAAGTAAAAAGGAAGAGTCACATATCTCTCATTTTAAATCAAAACCTCGAAATGATTAAACTTAGTGAGGAAGGCATTTTGAAGACTGAAATAGGCCAAAAGCTGGGCCTTTTGTACCAAACAGCTAGCCAAGTTATGGATGCAAAGGAAAACTTCTTGAATGAAGTTACAAGTGCTACTGTGGTAAACACATGAATGATAAGAAAGTGAAGGAGCACATTGCTGATATGGGGAAAGTGTTTGTGGTCTGGATAGAAGTCTAAACCAGCCACAACCTTCTCGTAAGCCAAAGCCTAATACAGAGCAGGTCCCTAACTCTCTTCATTTCCATGAAGGCTGAGAGAAATGAGGAAGATACAGAGGAAAAGTTGGAAGCTAGCAGTGCTTGGTTCATGAGGTTTAAGGAAAGAAGCCATCTTCATAACATAAAAGTGCAACATGGAGCAGCAAGTGCTGATGCAGTGCTGCAAGTTATTTAAAATATCTAGCTAAGATCATTGATGAAGGTGGCTAATCTAAGCAACAGATTTTTAATGTAGATGAAACAGCCTTAGAATAGATAGATCTAATGGAAGATGGTATCTAGGACTTTCAAGGCTAGAGAGGAAAAGTCAATGCCTGGCTTCAAAAGCTTCAAAGGACAGGCTGACTTTCTTGTTACAGGCTAGCAGAGCTGATGACTTCCGGTTGAAGACAACGCTCATTTGCCATAATGAAAATCCTAGGGCCCTTAAGAGTTATGATAAATCTACCCTTCCTGTGATCTATAAATGGCACAGCAAGGTCTGGATGACAGCGCATCGGTTTTAGCATAGTTTACTGAATATTTTAAGCCCACTGTTGAGACCTGCTACTCAGAATAAAGATTCCTTTCAAAATATTACTGCTCATTCACAATGCACCTAGTTACCTGAGTTCTGATGGAGATGTATAAGGAGATTAAAGCTGTTTTTATTATGCCTGCTAACATAACATTCATTCTGCAGTCCATGGATCAAGAAGTAATTTTGACTCTCAAATCTTATCATTTAAGAAATACATTTTGCAAGGCTATAGCTGCTATAGTGATTACTCTAGGCAAAGTAAATTGAAAACCTTCTGGAAAGCATTCAGGTGCCATTAAGAACATTCATGATTCAGGGGAGAGGTCAAAGTATCAACTGAATTTGGAAGTTGATTCCAACCCTTGCAGATAACTCTGGGAGAGTTTAAGACATCAGTGGGGGAAATAACTGCAGATGTGGTGGAAATAGGAAGAGAACTACAATAAGAAGTGGGGCCTGAAGATGTGACTGAATTGCTGCAATCTCACAATAAAAAATAAATAAGGAGTTGCCTCTTATCAATGAGCAAAGAAAGTGGTTTCTTGAGATGGAATCTACTCCCAGTGAAGATGCTATGAACATTGTTGAAATGAGAACGAAGAATTTAGAATATTACATAAACTTAGTTGATAAAGAGCAGCAGAGTTTAACTGGATTGACTCCAATTTTGAATGAAGTTCTAATGTGGGTGAAAATGCTGTCAAATAGCGTTGCATGCTACAGAGAAATCTTTCATGAAAGGAAGAGTCAATCAGTGTTGCAAACTTTATTATTGTGTTATTTTAAGAAACTGCCACATCAACCACCACCCTGATCAGCCAGCAGCCATCATCACTGAGGCAGCCTCTGATCATAATAGAATCAAACTAGAAATCAGTTAACAGAAGGATAACAGGAAAATCTCCTAACATTTAGAAACTAAACAGCATATTTTTTTCTTTCTTTCTTTTTTGTGTTTTTTTAAAATTGTTTTTGAATAGCACACTTTGTTTTTGAGATGGAGTTTTACTCTGTCACCCAGGCTGGAGTGAAGTGGCGTGATTTTGGCTCCCTGCAACCTCTGCCTCCTGGATTCAAGCAATTCTCCTGCCTCCGTCTCCGGAGTAGCTGAGATTACAGGCATGCGCCACCATGCCCAGCTAATTTTTGTAATTGTAGTAGAGATGGGGTTTCACCATGTTGGCCAGGTTGGTCTCAAACTCCCAATCTCAGGTAATCCACCCTCCTCAGCCTCCCAAAGTGCTGGGATTATAGGCGTGAGCCACCGCGCCTGGCCTGAATAACACACTTCTCAGTAACTCATGAGTCAAACAGAAAGTCTCAAGGGAAATTAAAGAAATACATTGAAGCCGGGCGTGGTGGCTCATGCCTGTAATCCCAGCACTTTGGGAGGCCGAGGCGGGTGGATCACGAGGTCAAGAGATCGAGACCATCCTGGTCAACATGGTGAAACCCCATCTCTACTAAAAATACAAAAATTAGCTGGGCATGGTGGCACAAGCCTGTAGTCCCAGCTACTCGGGAGGCTGAGGCAGGAGAATTGCTTGAACCCAGGAGGCGGAGGTTGCGGTGAGCCGAGATTGCGCCATTGCACTCCAGCCTGGGTAACAAGAGAGAAACTCTGTCTCAAAAAAAAAAAAAAAGAAAGAAAGAAAGAAATACATTGAACTGAGGGAAAATGAAAATACAACATCTCAGAATTTGTGGAACACAATTAAAGCTGTGCTGAGAGGGAAATCTGTAGCATTAAATGAATTTATTAGAAAAGAAAAAAGTCTCTAATCAATAATCTAAGCTCCCACCTCAAGAATCTAAAACAAAATGAGCAAAATTAGCCTAAAGCAAGCGGAGAAAAGGAAATGATAAAGATAAGAGCAGAAGTGAAATGGCCAAACCAGAAAAGAACAAAAAACCTCCTTGGGAAAAATGAAAAAGCCCAAGGAAGGAAAAACAGAAGAGAATGGTCATGAGATTCATTTGGGGATTACTTAGGGGTGATATGCAGATGAAAGTAAACCAAATGGTTGCTTTAGCTTCTTCTCTGGAAAGAGTGCACATGACTAGTCATGAATAGGAACGATCACTCCAGTATCCTGATGTGAAAGAAGTCACATCACTGAGTTCTTAAGTCCAAGCATAAATGTAATTATTTTTTCACATTTTAGGCTAACATATGAGGTAAAAAGCAAAAGCCCTCTGAAAGTCAAAATGTTTTATCAAAATGTTTGAAATACTAGCAATGAAAGTTTCTACTGCTATTTAACGGGATAACCTAAAAGATTAACAGGTGTCTATTAACTTAAGGCTCTGAAGGCAAGCCACAATCAAGCTAAATTTATCCAGTTTTACGTATGATTTCAATATTGGTTGTTTCAGATAATTTTGGATCTTTCCCAAACCACCAACAACACTGGATATGGGTTTTGTTAAAAAGGCTTTCTTACCTCATAGAAGAAGGGATGTCCAGCCATATCAAAGATGTTAACTTTGATTTCTCTGTCTCTGACGTGTACCCTGAAATGTTCAAATGAAAACAATCCCAAAGAAGGTCATGGTTTCTCCATTTACCTTAATATCATTTATAAATTTTAAAGGGTATGTGTATGCAATTTAAGAAGCTTTCTTAGTGCCTCTTGTTGATTCCAGGTCATCTTTATAACAGTAGTCAGCAACCAGACAGATGATCCCGCCTTCTTATCTCAAGAACACTGAACTCACATGGAGTAGGCATTCTCAATTATGTCACCTTCACCTTCACCTCTAGATTCCTTGGTCCACAGCTTCCAACCAACAAAGGGTAATTATTACTATGGTATTAAGAAAAATTGATTTGGGATAAATAGGAGCAAGATGAAGGAAAATGAAAAGTTTTTTCACTTAGTAAGAGACATCTTAATTACCACTGGTTATTTGGTTACCATACAGTAGAATAACAAAGATGTATATTAATGATGTGTATTTAATTTTCTTGTGATCTTTATTTGAGCAACGGCAATAGTGAATTTGTTTTCAGAAATTTGGAAATAAAGGATAAAACCAAAGAAGAAACAGTAGCCATTCATATTAGAAGTAACTACTGTTAACATCATAGCGTATTTGTTTCTAGTCTTTTTTTTCCCATGAAAAATCACCATTGAAAAAATGATAAAGGAACATTAGAATTCAAACACTAAAGAAAAACACAAAGATGAATGCTTAAAAGTTATTCCAGGCCAACAGGTAGGGAAAGAGACGCAGTGAAATGAGCCGTCTAGACTCCCTCCCTGATTCCAGCCATCTCTGAGGCCCAGCTGCATCCTTGTCACTAGATTTTGTGACTTGATAGATATCCTTTTTCTTTTATTTTGCTTAAGTTGGTTTGAAATAGGTTTCTGTCAATTATATCCTCCTGACTCATCATGGGATAAACATCTCTTCCAAAAAAATTCTGGCAGAAAAAGAATAGTCTGTTGAATATACCATGGTCCCATGGCATAATATGGTAATTCTCACATCTTAGATAAATAAACTAGCTACTTACATGAATTCAGAACAAAACTACCTTAAATAGGATGTCCTACTATGTCACTGATGAAATTCTATGCTTTGAAGTAGGAAAGAGGAAAAGAAAACTAGAAAGGTGAATTTTATTTTTATTTGTTTATTTTATTGAGATGGAGTCTCACTCTGTTGCCCAGGCCAGAGTGCAGTGGCATAATCTTGGCTCATTGCAACCTCCGCCTCCTGGGTTCAAGTGATTCTCCCACCTCAGCTTCCCAAGTAGTTGGGATTACAAACACCTGCCACCATACCTGGCTAATTTTTATATTTTTAGTAGAGACGAGGTTTCACCGTGTTGGCCAGGCTGGTCTCGAACTCCTGGCCTCAAGTGACCTGCCCACCTTGGCCTCCCAAAGTGCTAGGATTACAGACGTGAGCCACTATTCCCGGCCAGAAATGTGAATTTCAAATGAAGAGCTTCATACATTTCACTGCCAAGAGCTACAATTTTCATTCTTTAAGGAAAATTTGCAGAAATACCCTCTGCTGCTGCTGGTTGAAAAATGGTGCTATGAGAGCATCACACAGAACTCTTGAGTTTTACTTTACCATTTACTGGGGTCACTATAAAAAGTCATGAAGGATATGTCTAAATTTGACTCCACTCTTCACCTAATCGACATTCTGCTAGCTATACATCACAACTTTAGTCTACCTTCTTGAATACTGCTCTCATAGTCTAATCTGGCAAACTTCCTCTTTAAATGTATCTATCTTACCTAACAATAAATATTTGTTGAGTACCTATTAGGTATAAGCACTATGCCAGGCACAGGGAGTTTATAATCTGGCAGGAGACATTAAACATATACAAATAATAACTATACAAGGCAATTTATGGTAAATACCATAAATAGCATAGAGAATGTTACGATTTCTGTCATTTGCAACCAAAATGAGTCCTGACCAATAAAGGGCATGTTTAGAAGATCTTATGAGAACAGGAGAATTTTTATATCTCGAAGAAATTGGCAGGGGTACTCCAAGAAGACAGAGTGAATAATGGCACTGAGGTAAAAGTATGAGGGTAACAGTTCAGTGTGGATGGAAAGTAAAGTGTATAACAGAAAGAGAAAAGGGGGAAGGCCAGAGTGAGGCTAAGATAGTGAATGCCTGAAATTTCATGTTTAGGGAGTGTGCCAACTACCCCAATTCTACTCTATGGTTATTTCCTGCTAATTTAATCCAACTCTTCAAGCTCAACCCCCTCCTGACTCATCTCCAGGTAAATCCCCCATGAGACCCAACTTTACTCTTTCCAGATCATTTTTGTTGGATTCTAATAGCTATGAAGATCATAAGCCAATAAGAAAAGTTCTCTCATAGAAAATTTTCCACATAATATTTATAGACTTTTTAGAGAGAATATTTCAAAATGCTCTAAAAACACACCTACTGAAAGGACCTGTTAATATAGAAACATGTTTCCTAGAAAGTTACACCTGCCAGTTAGGCTTGTAGGCTTTGTGTTGACATGTTCATCGTTGCAGCCTACCCCTAACACAAGGCCTGGCGAATAGGGTGTGCTTAATGCCAGCATGTGGGCTGAATGAATAATGTGATCACTAGATACCTGTAAAAGCCTCCTATTCCCATCTTTCCCAACTTATCTTCAAAGTCTCTGTTTCAAGATTACCTGCACAAGGGCACTGATGCAAAGAGAGATCATTTTAGAAAGTTCTGAACTTCTATGTAATTTACAAACACAGGGAAACAATATACTTACTTTGTGACTCCATAGTCGATTCCAATTGTTGCCAGGTATTTAGACACGAATCTTTTCTCACAGTATCGCTTTATAATACAGCTCTAAAAAGGTAAATAAACAGGCATTTAGTAAATATACACTGAGAACACACAGAAAATAAGTATATTTCTTCATTATGGTTCCTTCATTCATCACTATGAAAAAGCACTTTCAAAAGACAAAAATGGCTGGACACAGTGGCTCAGGCCTGTAATCTCAGCACTTTGGGAAGCCAAGGCAGGTGGATCACCTGAGATTAGGAGTTTGAGATTAGCCTGGCCAACCTGATGAAACCCCGTCTCTACAAAAATACAAAAATTAGCCAGGCATGGTGGTGGGCAGCTGTAATCCCAGCTACTTGGGAGGCTTAGGCAGGTGAATCGTGTGAACCTAGGAGGCGGAGGTTGTGGTGAGCTGAGATTGCTGCCATTGCACGATAGCCCAGGTGACAAGAGTAAAACTCTGTTTAAAAAAAAAAAAAAAAAGACAAAACCATAAAATAACTGAAACAATTATTAAAAGATTTTAAGAAAAATTATTTTTAAATTCTTCCCTTATTACTAAATATGTATACGGTTTTCAGTTGAGCTCTCAATCTTGTGCTCTTTTCTTTTGAAGATCTCTTTTATTCTTATCCTTTCAATGACAACACCAAAATATCTGTCTAGCTTTGACCTCAATGCCAAGACCAGATCCACATCTCCAAATATCTATTAAATTAGTTCTTTTTTTTTTTGAGCCCAGGAGGCAAGGCTACAGTGAGCCAAGATGGTGCCAATGCACTCCAGCCTGGATGGCAGAGGGAGACCCTGTCTCAAAAAAAGAAGAAAAAAATTCTATTAAATCAATTGAATTGAGTTTGTCCTACTTGCAGTAAAAAGTACCCACTTCATAGAGTATTGTACATACTTCTGGAGTTTGCTTTTCTCTCTTAAGAATGATAAATTATGGTTCCCAAGTTAACTTTAAAATAGCTAGTCCATGATATACAAATATTCCCTCCTTTTTATTGCTTGCCAATTACTTTGTCATTTGATTTGTTGTTTAAGTCAAGGATTATTTACTAAGGCATTCCTTAATTTTTAACTTTAAAATGCTTTACCTGTATATCATCCTATATTTTCCAAATCCTTTAAAATGAGTAAGTATGTGCTACTTTTACAACTAAGGCAAAATAGTAAGTTTTTTAAAAAGGTTATACTTAAATATTTTATTCATCTAGAATTTATTTTTGAGAAATAAATGCAATAGGAATCCAACCTATTCCCAAATAGCAGATAGTTGTTCCCACAATATTTACTAAATGATATCTATTTTCCTAAAATTTTACATTTGTTGTAAATTGAATTTCCTTATGTATTTAGGTTTATTTCTGGATTCTACTCTGCTCCACTGATGTTTCCATATTTCCTTCCCAATACCAATAAGAAAAGTTTGGTAGCTTGAAAACAAAATTTTTTTTTTCCCCATTTATTTATTTTATTGCATTTTACATTTTGGGGTACATGTGAAGAACATGCAAAATTGTTGCATAGGAACACACGTGGCAGTGTGATTTGCTGCCTTCCTCCCCATCACCTACATCTGGCATTTCTCCCCTTGCTATCTCTCCCCAGCTTCCCACCCACCACCCTCCCTCCCCTATTTCCCCCCAACTGACCCCAGTGTGTAGTGCTCCCCTCCCTGTGTCCATGTGTTCTCATTGTTCAACACCCGCCTATGAGTGAGAACATGTGGTGTTTGATCTTCTGCTCTTCTGTCAGTTTGCTGAGAATGATGGTTTCCAGGTTCATCCATGTCCCTACAAAGGACCCAAACTCATCGTTTCTGATGGCTGCATAATATTCCATGGTGTATATGTGCCACATTTTCCCTATCCAGTCTATCGTCGATGGGCATTTGGGTTGGTTCCAGGTCTTTGCTATTGTAAACAGTGCTGCAATGAACATTCGTGTACACGTGTCCTTATAGTAGAACGATTTGTAATCCTTTGGATATATACCCAGTAATGGGATTGCTGGGTCAAATGGAATTTCTATTTCTAGGTCCTTGAGGAATCGCCACACTGTCTTCCACAATGGTTGCACTAATTTACACTCCCACCAACAGTGCAAAAGTGTTCCTATTTCTCCACATCCTCTCCAGCATCTGTTGTCTCCAGATTTTTTAATGATTGCCATTCTAACCGGCGTGAGATGGTATCTCAGTGTAGTTTTGATTTGCATTTCTCTGATGACCAGTGATGATGAGCATTTTTTCATATGTTTGTTGGCCTCACGTATGTCTTCTTTTGAGAAGTGTCTGTTCATATCCTTTGCCCACTTTTGAATGACAAAAATTTTTAAATTAAATTATCATGTTATTGCTTGAGTACATAGACAAATTTATACGACCAGGGCAGAGGCTGTAGATGACTCATTTCCAACTGGGAGGGAGGACTCACTTGGTCTTACAATATTGAGCCAAAGGGTCAATCCAACTCTGTCAGACTTAGACGGAATTTAGTATCCTTAACCTTTCTGTTCATCTCAAGATGCTTTCAGACAACTACTTTTTTTTTTTTTTTTTTGAGATGGAGTTTCACTCTTGTTGCCCAGGCTGGAGTGCAATGGCATGATCTCCGCTCACTGCAACCTCTGCCTCCTGGGTTCAAGGAATTCTGCTGACTCAGCCCCCTAAATAGCTAGGATTACAGGCATGTGCCACCACGCTCAAATAATTTTTGGTATTTTTAGTAGAGATGGGGTTTCACCATGTTGGCCAGGCTGGTCTTGAACTCCTGACCTCTGGCGATCCACCTGCCTCGGCCTCCCAAAGTGCTGGGATTACAGGCGTGAGCCACCACCCCAGGCGCAACAACTACTTCTTAATTAAAGGGTAGAGATCTTCAGGGAGATCAGGAACAAGTCCCTTCTTGGACTTAAGAATTCTTAAGATTTTATTGCCTGTCACAAAACGTACTTGAGCAACACCATGTGAGTCTCTCAAGATCACGCTTGAAAAGAGAATCATGTTTTAACTTCCAACACCAAAGACAAGCTGGAGAATGTGATGACATGAAGGCTCAGGTATCACGGCAGAGTTTCCTATTTGTAAGATGGAGGTCTACTTTTATACATCACAGAAACCAATATGGGAATGCATAAAAAGCCCCGACACTAAGGAAAACCTTTCTGGTGGAAACTGAATGTTGGAAAACCATCATCACAGTGAAAAACTTTTTTTTCTTTTTTCTTCATCTCTAAAAAGTTTTTAGAGATGGAGCCTTGCTCTGTTGCCCAGGCTGAGTTCAGTGGTGCAATCTCAGCTCACTGAACCTGCACCTCTCCAGTTCAAGCAATTCTCCTGCCTCAGCCTCCCGAGTTGCTGGGACTACAGGTGCCCACCATGCCTGGCTAACTTTTTGTATTTTAGCAGAGATGGGGTTTCACCATGTTGCCAAGGCTGGTCTCAAACTCCTGAGCTCAGGCAATCCGCCCGCCTCAGCGTCCCAGAGTGCTAGGATTACAGGCGTGAGCCACTGCGCTCAGCCTGAAAAATATTTTAAAATGGTAGATACAGTTAGTCTTCCCTCATTTCTTTTTTTCCCCACAATTTTCTTGGTTGTTTTCACATTAATTTTTCATAAAGACTTTAGTAATCTTTATTATGTTCTGAAAAAGAAAACCCTTATTGATGTTTTCACTGGAATTGGATTTCGTTTGTAGGTTATTTTGAGTAATTCACATCTATACAATATTGCGTGATCCTAAGGAAAAAGTGTATCTTTCCATTTGCCTAAGTAATTTATGTCCCTTCGTAGAGTCTGAAGCTTGTCTTCATATAGTCTACCTATTTCATGTTAAGTTTAAACCTAGGCACTTTATTTTTGTTTTTACTGTAAATTAAAATTGTTTTTCAATACACATGCCAAATGAGTATAATTTGGACACAATAAAGTCACTGATTTGTTGGTATTAATTTTGTTTTATTGAATTTTTGTAATGTTTCTAACAGTTTTTCAGTTAATTCTCTTTGGATTTCCAGGTAAACAATCACATTATTAGCAAATAATAATTTTACCTTCTCCTTTCTAATATTTTGTATTTTCTTAGTCTTGCCCAATTGCATTGGCTAATAAAACTAGAAAAAGTTAAACAGATGTGGTGACACCAGGCATTATGAGCTTCTTCCAATGCTACATCATTAGGCACAGTAAAATTACTTTTTTTTTTTTTGAGATGGAGTCTCATGCTGCCTCCCAGGCTGGAGTGCAATGGTGTGCTCTCGGCTCACTATAGCCTCTGCCTCCCCGGTTTAAGGGATTTTCCTGTCTCAGCCTCCCGAGTAGCTGGGATTAAAGGCGTGCACCACCATGCCAGCCTAATTTTGTATTTTTAGTAGAGACGGGGTTTCACCATGTTGGTTATGCTACCCTCGAACTCCTCGCCTCAAGTGATCCATCCGCCTCGGCCTCCCAAAGTGCTGGGATTACAGGCCTGAGCCACTGCGCCCAGTCCCTAGAGGTATTTTTTTCCTTAAAACAAAAACCTACACAGCTGACGTTCAAAAACATTGACTTTCAAGTGAATGTTATGCTAATACATGCACATTGCTACATAAGTAGTATCATAAAATAAAAAACACTAGCAAACATTTACTGAGCATCTCCTGGGTGCTGGGCACTGGCCTAAACACTGCCTTAACAGCTCTTTCGGAGTCGATTTTGACTGCATACAGTGATGGAAGGAAAAGAGCACTGCAGTGGGAATGTGAAGACTCGGGTTCTAATCGTCTCTCAGTCACTGATTTGATGACCTTGGGAAGTTCTTAACCAACAGCTTCCACTTGCCCAGCAGGGGAGAATTTGGGTGAAGAGGAGGCTGTCTTCGAATTTATATGGGAAAAGGCCTCAGGTTACCGCTGGCCTTCCCTCCTGCACACTGAAGGAGAGTTTATAGCTGATGCATAGACAGGGTAGAGAGAAGGGCTGTGGAACTAACAGATGTGGGGACACCACTAGATCCAGCCATCCACTGAACCTCCCCTGTGAATCACGTCAGCGTCACTACGCTCTCTCGTGACGGGAATGCAGAATCTGGGCTGCCGGGCACCATTTCGCGAACCCGAAATTCTCACACGCACCCCATGACGTTCCGCCGGCTCCCAGGCACAGCTAGGAGAACTAAACTTTCATCCTCCACCTCCGGGTCCCAGACGGCCCCCTAGAACGCCGGCACGGAACCTAGGCCAACGGCCGCGCATGGGGACCCAGGCCTCCTTACTCTTTTGGGGACACATTCAAGGCTTAGGGGCCACCCCAGACACCTTCTCCGGGAGAGTGACGTCGGAGGAGGAGGGGGCAACGCAAAGGTCAAAAAGGTCAGGGAGTTTCGCTCGCGGAGCCGCAACCCTCGGCAGAGATCCGGGCCTGTTCGGGGGCGGAGAAGAGGCCGGGCCCCAGGCTGTTGAGTGGCCGCCCTTGCAGCCAATGGGCACGTCGCCCCACTGCGCTGGGGCCCGCCCCTCCCGGCGCGCGGTACTCACTTTCCCCACTTCGGCGTTGCCCATGGAGATGACTTTGATGCGGAGGGACCTGCTGGGCTCCTTTCGCTTCGGCATGTTGGCCTCCATGGCCCTGGGTCTCTCGGGGCAACCCGCCTCGGTCTCTCCTTGTGCACAGCTGGTCCGTCCCTCAGGCCTCCTTGTCCAATAGCGGACCCGCTGCTCTCGTCACTGCCTCGGCTCCGCTGCTCGCCATCCCCGCCGCTGCCTGGCAGCAGGCGCTGGCGGTTGGGAGCGCTCGGAGCCGCGGGAGGGAGGCGGGAGTCTCGCGATGCTACCGCAGGGCAGCTGACGTCATCGGCAGGCCCTGGAGACACTGCTGCAGTTACCGGGTCTCTAGGGCCGCGTCCCCTGACAGGAAGGCAGCGTTGGAGGGTGGCTGGGTTTACCCTTCGGGGTGAGCGCGGCCTTGTTTTCAGGGGCGCCTGGACGGGAGACGTTTGTTGCTTTCGCAGCCAAGTGCTGGAAATCTATTGGCTATTCAGGGCAGGTCGGATAGTATCTGTTCCGTTTGGTGGTTTTTTTTTTCTTGGATTCTTCTTCGTTCCTTGGTCCGTTTCGCCGGTCCAATATTATGTTCCCCTTGCTCGAGATCCTCAAGAGGCAGGCACCGGAGCCAGTAAAGTAGGGGGGTCGGAACCCTGGTTCTGGAAGAGGGCCTTGGGCAAGGCGGGAAGCGATTCTGATTCTCGTTCATATCGTTTTTCTTTTTAAATGGCCTTGTCCATTTGGAGTCAAGGCAAGAGCGTTAGTTCAGTCTTGGCCCTCCTGTTACAGAGCTGTGATGGATTTGTTGACTCCTCTGTCGGAGAAAGGCTCGGCCTGCTGCAGGTGCTAACGCTCCGCCGGGGTGCGGGGCTGGAGCTGTGGGGCGTCAGTTTCCTCCGCTGCCCAGCGTTCACGTCGAACGTTACCTCGAGTTCTGCTCTCGCCTTCCCTTTAGCTGACAATGTAACAGTGGAAGAATAATGAGTCCTAAGATAACCACTTTCCTGCTCTCATTCCAGGGGATGAGAAAAGCAGCTGGTTGAATAAAAGTCAATCTTACAGAAACGGTAATTTTTTTTTCAGCCAATATCTTCAGTTACTGAAGATAAATACAACTTGGCAATGATTGTTTATAGCGCCCTGAAAAAGAATGGCTGCCAATTTCCCTGTATATTACAAAGACAAAAGTAGCATTGCCTCTTTTCTCACCTAACTTAAAACATCTTCAAGGAAGTGCATTACAGGAAGGCAATGAACAAAGACTCAACAGTTCATAGTAAAGGTCAGATTTTCAGGCATTTTAATTTTAAAATGTGTTTTTCAAACATTTTTTTTAAGACAAGTTTATTCTGCATTGTTTTATTTTATTTTATTTATTTATTTATTTCATGTCAAGACGTGTATTTATTGTTATACTTTGGTATGAAATCCCAGGTATTCTGATCTGGAAAAACCAAAATAAACACAACTTTTAGAAACTCGATGTTTATTTTCCATGAATCTTATATGTTGTTTAAGAGCCCACACAAGAGCAGCTTAAGACCATTCAGTGGTTGCTCCTACCCATTCAGTGGCCTGAGCAGTGGGGGCTGCAGACCAGTCTTCCGTGGCAGGCTGGGTGCTCCAGTCTTCAGTAGGGAACTGCTGGATGGGCACAGAGGGCACCTGCACGCCTTCAGACCAGTCGGCAACCTCAGGCTGAGTGGCAGTGAACTCAGGGGCCGGAGCAGTCCATTCGCCCTGAAACTCCTCCTTGGTCACAGCCTTCTCAGCAGCAGCCTGCTCTTCTTTTTCAATCTCTTCAGGATCTCTGTAGATGTGGAAATCAGGCATGACCTCCCATGGGTGTTCACGGTAAATGGTGCCACGCATGCGCAAAACTTCCCGAGCCAGCATCCACCACATCAAACCCACTGAGTGAGCTCCCTGGTTGTTGCATGGGATGGCAATGTCCACATTGCGCAGAGGAGAATCTGTGTTACACAGAGCAATGGTCGGTAGGTTAACATAAGACGCCTCCGTGAGAGGCTGGTGGTCAGCCCTTGGGTCAGTAACCACAAACAGCCGTGGCTCCCGGAAGGCTGCCTGGATCTGGTTGGTGAAGGTTCCAGGAGTAAAGCAGCCAGCAATTGGAGTGGCTCCAGTGGCAGCAGCAAACTTCAGCACGGCCCTCTGGCCAGTATTCCTGGAGGATATAACACTGACATCAGCAGGGTTTTCAATAGCAACAATGGCACGAACTGCCAGGAGAAGCTTCTCCCAGGTCCTCTTCAGATTTATGATATAGATGCCATCACTTTTCCTTTTATAGATATACTGTTCCATCTGGAAGTCAAGGTTGGTGCCACCTAAATGCGTTCCTGCTGCCAGGAACTTAAGGACATCCTCCTCCTTCATTTGCAGGACATCAAGGGCTCCGGACATTGTGAAAGTTTCCCTTTAAGTTACGACGGGAATCCAGAACAACGCCGCTTGGAGCCCTCGGCAGGTAGCGCGGAAAGCTGCATTGTTTTTATAATCAAATAATATAACTTAATTCACTGAAGCTTCTAAAATTCTTTACAAATGTGAAATAGGTCCTGGTTAGAATTTGGATAATTTTAAAGCTTAAAAGAATCCATATGCTAGCGTCTCAGTATGATTTAATAAATTACTAAACATCCAATTTAGTCTACAGTTCACCTTTGACCCCATAATAGGGTAGCTGTTAAACGACTGATTAAGAATGGTACTGTTGAGACTAAGCAACAAAACATGCTAGAGATTAAAATTGATTACTGTTTTTTCATATTGATGCCTTTTTTTCTTCTCTTGAAACGGAGTTTCGCTCTTGTTGCCCAGGCTGGAGTGCAATAGTGCAATCTTGGCTCACTGCAACCACTGCTTCCGGGGCTCAAACAATTCTCCTGTCTCAGCCACCTGAGTAGCTGGAATTAGAGGTGCCCGCCACCACACCCAGCTAATTTTTGTGTTTTTAGTAGAGACAAGCTTCCTCCTTATTGGCCAGGCTGGTATTGAGCTTCGGACGTCAGGTGATCCGCCTGCTTCGGCCTCCCAAAATGCTGGGATTACAGGCGTGAGCGAGCACGTCCGGCCCATATTGATTCTTTTGACATTTTAATATATATAGCTACATTTTCTATTGTATGTATTAAATTAGTTTGGAATTGAAAGAGCAAGCAAGTCCCCCCGACCAGCATCTTTGAATATAAAAAAATAAAAATCAGCACGAGTTAGCTGCTCTTCCCATAGTATGGACCTGAGAGCTATGGTTCAAGCATGGATTCTGGAGCCAGCCAGTTATACTTAATGTTGGCATATGATGTAGGCATGAGGTTGTGGTAAGGATTGTAGGAGGTAATGCATATGAAGGGGTAGTGGCCGCCCAGCAGACAGCAGCTACATGCTTTCATTTGCTCATACCTTTTTTATGTATTAAGAAAATACACATTTTTTAAATGTGTATTTTTAGAAAGTAAATATGGGGGCCTGGCGTGGTGGCTCACGCCTGTAAACCCAGCACTTTGGGAGGCCAGGAGGTCAGAAGTTTGAGACCAGCCTGGCCAACATGGCAAAACCCCATCTCTACTAAAAGTACAAAACTTAGGCAGGCGTGATGCGGCCTGTAGTCCCAACTATTCAAGAGGCTGAGGCAGGAGAATCGCTTGAACCCAGGAGGCAGAGGTTGCAGTGAGCTGAGATCAAGACACTGTACTCCAGCCTGGGTGACAAGAGTGAGACTCTGTCTCAAAAAAAAAAAAAAAAAGTATGAAATATTTTGGACATACTTAAAGATATAAGGTATAATGGAATGAATAGCTATGTATCCCCCAGCCAGTTTAAGAAATAAAATATCACCACTGGGCATGGTAGCCCGTGCCCATAATCCCAGCACCTTGGGAGGCCAAGGCCAAGGGCAGTGGATCATTTGAGCCCAGGATTTCGAGATCAGCCTGGGCAACTTGGTAGAGCCCTTTCTCTAAAAAAAAAAAAAAAAAAAAGCCATGTGGTGCCCCAAGCCTGTAGTCCCACTTATTCAGGAGGCTGAGGTGGGAGAATCACCTGAGCCTGGGAGGTTGAAGCTGAAGTGAGCTGTGATCATGCCACTGTACTCCAGCCTGGGCAAGAAGGTGAGGCCCTTGTCTCAAATAGAAGGAAGAAAACATCACTGATACTGTGTGTAGCTTTTTCCGATACATCTTTTCTCTCTACAAACAGTTGCAACAATTCTGAATGCTGCTTTAATTTCCAGGCATTTAAAATTGTTTACTACATATGAATATACACCTTAAAATGTAGTATTGCATTTCATCTTTCAAGACTATTTTAAAATAATTTTACACAAAAAGTTTCAAGAATGGTAGCAAAAAAATCTTGTTTACCCTTTATCCAAATTCATCAATTGTTAACATTTTGTCCCATTTACTATATCACTGTGCTGTCTATATGTACACATATAGTCACATTTTTCTGAGTAGTCTGAGGTTTATTTGTAGGCATCTTTCTTTTATAGATAGATTAAGATAGATAGATAGATCGATGGATAGAGATATAAACACAGGCCCAGCTCGATGGCTCACACCTATAATCCTAGCACTTTGGGATTCTAAGGCAGGTAGATCACTTGAGGTCAGGAGTTTGAGACCAGCCTTGCCAACATGGTGAAACCCCATCTCTACTAAAAATATAAAAATTAGCCGGGTGTGGTAGCAGATGCCTGCAATCCCAGTGACTTGGGAGGCTAAGGCAGGAGAATAGGTCAAAAAAAAAAATATATATATATGTATACACACACACACACATATACATATATAATATACACATTTACATATGTATATATATGTATATGTACGTATATATGTGTATATATATATATATACACACACACACAGACATTTTAATATGTATAGCTACATTTTCTACTGTATGTATTTTTTTTTTTTTTTTTTTAGAGAAGGAGTCTCACTATGTTGACCAGGCTGGTCCTGAACTCCTCGGTTCAAGCAATCCTCCTGCCTCAGCCTCCCAAAGAGCTGAGATTATAGGCATGAGCCACTGCACCCAGCCAATAGATTTCTTTGTCCATAAATACTTCAATGTGTGTTTCCTCAGAAAAAGGACTTTCTTCTCTACATGGCAACCATATATCAAAATCAGAAAATGCAGCATTTATACTGCACTATTATAAAATCCTGTGGTTTGAATCAAACGGTGCACTGAGCTACCTCACAGCTCCACAGTAAATTCACAGGGAGATATCCATGGAATATCTTGCATTCTAAATTTTCAAGGCAAGCAAAATGAAATCTAGACTATGCAAAACTCCTAGCTTGAGGTTGTTTACAGTTTCAACAATAGATGGTACCAAATTCCTTGGCTATGTCATATCTCGATCTGGGTTTTCCAGTTGGTTGTGATGAAAAGTGAGTACAGTGCAAAAATCAATGTGGAACAGGAAATGAGGGTGGCCTTCGCCCAATCTGATTCCAAGGTTTTAAGAAGTATGTGCCCTGCAGGTGCACACATCCCTTTAGTAAGTGTGATTATTTAAGAATGAAATAAAAATGTTGTTTTCCTTTTAATTTGCATGTATTTTTTTTCAAATGGCTACTTAAATTATTAGGGCATAAACACTTAATAAGCTATTTGGACCTAGATATTTCTTTTTACCAAGGGGCATTGTAAAATACTGAGAGCTGGGCGTGGTGGCTCACGAATGTAATCCCAGCACTTTGGGAGGCCGAGGTGGGTGGATCACTTGAGGTCAGGGGTTCAAGATCAGCCTGGCCAACATCGTAAAACCTCGTCTCTACTAAAAATACAGAAATTAGCCAGATGTGGTGTCAGGCACCTGTAATCCTAGCTACTCAGGAGGCTGAGGCAGGAGAATACCTTGAACCTGGAAGGTGGAGGTTGCAGTGAGCCGAGATCATGCCACTGCTCTCCAGCCTGGTTGACACAGTGAGACTCCGTATCAAAAAAAAAAAAAAAGTACTGAGATACTAAAAGCACTGTGAACAAAGAAAACTTGGGAAACTTTTTTTTTTTTTTTTTTTTTTTGAGACGGAGTCTTGCTCTGTTGCCAGGCTGGAGTGCAGTGGCACGATCTTAGCTCACTGCAACCTCTTGTCTCCCGGGTTCAAGTGATTCCCCTGCCTCAGCCTCTTGAATAGCTGGGACTACAGGCATGCACCACCACGCCTGGCTGGTTTTTTGTTTTTTTAGTAGAGATGGGGTTTCACCATGTTGGCCAGGATGGTCTTGATCTCCTGACCTCGTGATCTGTCCGCCTTGGTCTCCCAAAGTGCTGGGATTACAGGTGTGAGCCACCATGTCCAGCTGGGAAACTTCTATCTAACCCACAGTCAATACTCAAGTTTCACCATTTGTCCCAATAATATTCTTTTTTTTTTTCTTTTTCTTTTTCTTTTTTTTTTTTTTTTTTGAGAGGGAGTCTTGCTCTGTATCCCAGGCTGGAGTGCAGTGGCGCAATCTCGGCTTACTGCAACCTCTGCCTCCTGGGTCCCAGTTCAAGCAATTCTCCTGCCTCAGCCTCCCAAGTAGCTGGGATTACAGGCATGAGCCACCATACCCAGCTAATTTTTGTATTTTTAGTAGAGACAGGGTTTCACCATGTTGGCCAGGCTGGTCTTGAACTCCTGACCTCGTGATCTAACCACTTTGGCCTCCCAAAGTGCTAGGATTACAGGCATGAGCCACTGCACCCAGCCAATAATATTCTTTTTAGCTATATTTGACTCAGTCAACTGGTCTGGGATCATTTAGTTATCATGTATCTTTAGTCTTCTTTAAGCTGGAATGGTTTCTCAGCATTTCTTTCTCTTTCAAAATAAATTGTTTTTAGAATATTCCTCAATTTGTGTTTGTCTGGTGTATTCTTGAAATTAGATTTAGTTGTGTTTGACTGGAATACCACAGAAAAGATGTTATGGGCTAGGCGTGGTGGCTCATGCCTGTAATCCCAGCAGTTTGGGAGGAGAAGATGAGCAGATCACCTGAGGTCAGGAGTTCGAGACCAGTCTGGCCAACATGGTGAAACCCTGTCTCTACTAAAAATACAAAATAATTAGCTGGGAGTGGTGGCATGCACCTGCAATCCCAGCTACTCAGGAGGCTGAGGCACAAGAATTGCTTAAACCTGGGAGGCAGAGGTTACAGTGAGCTGAGATCACGCCACTGCACTCCAGCCTGAGTGACAAAGCAAGACTCCATCAAAAAAAAAAAAAAAAAAAAAAAAGATATGGCATCCTTTTTTGGGCATTATGTCAGTTGAGATGCCAATTTTTTCCATTTATTAATGATGCTTAGTTTAGTTCATTGGTTAAGGTAGGGTTCATGAGGCCAATCCAAAGTGACTTTTGCCTTTGTAATATGTAATTTGTAAAGGGGTACTTGGAGATAATATGGCTATCCTTTCTTCATTGAACTTTCACCCACAAATTTTTAGAACCAATGATTACTTATGGCTGAAGAGATTATTACTGTGATGGATGCAATACGGTGATTTTCCAACTCTGTCATTCCATTTGTGTTTATTACTTGGTATTCTACCATAAGGAAAAGTTTTCTCATTCATTCATTTATATCACTATGACCTTATATATGCTTATTTTACTCCATGAATATTATTTATTTTGATACTCAGGTTGGCTCCTATGTCCTTTTGATATGTCTCCACCTTTTTTTGTTATTTTTGTTTCTGTTTGTTTAGCACTTTCTTTCTTAGCACAGCAACAAGTCCGGCTTCCGAGGATCCTTTTAATAGAGGATGGTATTTAGAAAGCAAGATCTGGGTGCTAGGTGTGCTCAGTAGTATTAGAGTGTCTTTGCTTTTGGACCTTTCAGTTGATTGACCCAAAAAAGAAACACATACAGGTATTGATCGACTTACCATCTATGCAACTTATGACCATTCAACTTTACGACAACAATCGCTAGCCACAACTGCTCCACGTCTGGCAGTGCAAATGTTGCCCAGCTGGGCATAGGACAGTGCAGACCAGCTTCTGGCAGCACTACCATCTCCGCGTGCACCATTTCAACCATACATATAGCCTACTCAACTTACGATCAAATCGTGTTACAACCGGTCTGCAGTCCTGACTATGATCGTAAGTCGAGCACTAGCTGTATATATATATACATGCATCTAAATCCATTTATTAAAATATAGTTCACATGGATAATACCAATGCATTTTAGCATAACAGGATTTGTTCTAGTCTTCTCCCTTTCCATATTATGATTCCTTGCTTCAACAGTGAGAAACCTGGCTCCCTTTATCCTCAATATATTTACTCATTTGCTCAATCCTACACTAATATGAAGTAGGTTTGGAGTTGCTAACCCATAGAATTTTTAAAAAGCAAAAGCTCTTTGAACTAGAGTTCAATATTTGTTTATGACTTTTTGTCCAAAACTGACAAAGTTTGTCATGTAGTATAAATATTGTGCTCAAATGTTGGGTTAATCCAGTTTTTCCTTCTTCAGCATGGTTATGGTTTCCATTCAATATACAATTAAGCTCACTTGTTTCTTTTGTATTTTAGTTTCAGTTTTTTGTCCCTTATGGTTATGGACTTTATTAAGTTTTTTGGGTATGTAAAACATTAACAGATTCAAAGTTAAAGCAATACAATCTGTGCACCCACATGAGTGTCACTTTCACTCTTCATTCCAATCCCTTTCACCCCTTCCCACCTACCTCCTGTGGGCAATCAATCATGTAGACTGTGGTTTACTCCTTCCTGTGTTTCTTTCTATAAAAAATGAACAGTTATATGTATATTTTCTCATTTTTCCTTCTTTCTGACACGAAGAGGTAACATTGTGTGTGCACAATTTTGAAATTTGCTTTTACACTTAACAATATATCCTGGGAAGGACTGCATGCTATTTCACTGTTATGTAAAAAAGGCCATTCTCCTTTTTTTACAACTACATAGCACAATATATATTTTTTTTCTGTCAATATATTTAGGGGCATTTAGGTATTTTTGTATTATTGTGGATATGTCTTCAAGGTAAATTTCTTTTAAAAAAAGGAATTACTGGATCAAAGGTAAATGTACATTTACTTTGTTATATATTGCCAAATTTTGTAAGGTAACATTTTGAGAATTTTTGCACGTATATTCTTAAGTAATGTTGGAAGTAAGTAATATTATTAATACTAAAGTAATTTTATGCTACCTTTACCTGGTTTAGATATTAATGTTATACTTGCATTATAGGTCAGGTGCCACTCGTGGCTCGTGTCTGTAATCTCAGCACTTTCAGAAGTGGAAGTGGGAGGATCTGTTGGGGCCAGGAGATCAAAACCAGCCCTGGCCACATAGTGAGACCCTGTCTCTACAAAAATAAAATTTAAAAATTAGCCAGTTGTGGTGGCACATACCTACAATCCTACCTACTTGGAAGACTGATGTGGGAGAATCACTTGAGCCCAGGAGTTCAAGGTTACAGTGAACTATGATCTCACCACTGCACTCCAGCCTGGGTGACAGACAAAGACTTTGTCCCCCAAAAATACCCACCAACACACACATATTTGAAAGTTTAAAAAATTCTATGCTCTTGAATAATTTGTGTGACTTTTTTTTTTAAAAAAAAACAGGGCTTCACCATGTTTCCCAGGCTGGTCTCAAACTCCTGAGCTCAAGTGTCCCTCCTGCCTTGGCCTCCCAAAGTGCTGAGATTACAGGCATGAGCAGTGGCGCCTGGCCCAAAATTCACACATTAGCAAAAGTAGGGAGAATAATGAACACTCGTTTTCCACCTTATCAACACGGATCAATCTTGTTTCATCTACATCCCACTCTCATCCCAGATTATTTTTGAGGCAAACTGTAACTATAGTTATAACCATCCATATCTTATTATATACTTTAGAAAATGAAGCTCTTAAAATACAAACAAATGAAATCTAACTGACATACTGTGGTAGGCCGAATTCTAAGATGGCCTCTAAGATTCCTGGCTCCTGGTACACACGTACCTCTCCCAGTTAATCAAACACGAATTTGTGTGCTGCTACAAAGGGATTTTGGTAATTAAGCTCCCAAATCAGTTTTTTTACACTAAGGATATTATCCTGACCCAATCAGATGAGTCCTTAAGTAGGATAGGGCTTTTCCTGGCAAGGGATATTAACAATGTGAGAAGCAATGGATAGGAGGAAGGTTCTCCAGGATGGAAGGGGACACTTAGCAAGGACCTGAGAGTGGCCTCTTGGAGCCGACAGTAACCCCAGCCAACAGCAAGAAAATGGGTACCTCAGTCCTACAACCAGAAGTAACTGTATTCTGCCAAATACCTGAATAAGCTTGATAGGAGGTCCTGAGCTCTGATGACAACCCAGCTGTCTGCTACCTTCATTGCAGCCTTGTGAGACTTCTTTTTTCAGACAGAGTCTCGCTCCATTGCTTAGGCTGGAGTGCAGTGGTGCAATCTCAGCTCACTGCAACCTCTGCCTCTTGGATTCAAGCAATCCTCCCACCTCAGCCTCCCCAGTAGCTAGGATTACAGGTGTGCACCACCACACCCAGCTAATTTTTGTATTTTTAGTAAAAATAGAGTTTTGCCCTGTTGTGCAGGCTGGTCTCAAAACTCCTGGCCTCAAGTGATCCACCTGCCTTGGCCTCCCAGAATGCTAGGATTATAGGCATGAGCCACTGCGCCCGACCTATTTTTTTTTTTTTTTTTTTTTGGTAACAGGCTCATTCTGTTGCCCAGGCTAGAATGCAGTGGCAAAATCATAGCTCACTGCAGCCTTGACCTCCTGGGCTCAAGTGATCCTCCTATTTCAGCCTTCTGAGTAGCTGTGACTACAGGTGTGTAGCACCATGCCTGGCTAATTATTCTTTGTAGAGGCAAGGTCTCACTATATTGCCCAGGCTAGTCTTAAATTCCATGCCTCAAATGAGCTTCCCATCTCGGCCTCCCAAAGTGCTGGGGTTACAGACATCAGCCATCATCCTGGCCCCTTGTGAGATTTCTGGGCTAGAGAACCCTCTGTATGCCTGATCTTCTGACTTATAGGACTTCAAGATGTGTAATGTCTATTGTTTGAAACTGTTAAATTTGTGGTAATTTGTTATACAGCAATAGAAAACTAATATACACACGGAAAAGTTGGTAACAATTCCTCTCAATGACCAAGTTTTTGTGGGAAAGTTTTTTAACTACAAATTCAATTTTTTAAGGAGTTTTGCTTCCAGTATGGTAGTGTAAACCCTTTCAATGAACTCTCCCACTGATTAAAAAACAATAACAGGGTTGGGCGCAGTGGCTCATGCCTCTAATTCTGGCACTTTGGGAGGCCAAGGCAGGCAAATCACTTGAGGTTAGGAGTTGAAGACTAGCCTGCAAAACATGGCAAAACCCCATCTGTACTAAAAATACAAAAATTAGCTGAGTGTGAAGGTGCACACCTGTAATCCTCGTTACTAGGGAGGTTGAGGTGGGAGGATTGCTTGAATCCAAGAGCCAAAAGTTGTAGTGAGCTGAGATTGTGCCATCACACTCCAGCCTGGACAACAGAGTGAGACTCTTCCTCAAGAAAGACAGAGAGAGAAAGAGAGAGAAGGAGAAGGGGGGAGGGCAGGGAAGGAGGGAAGGAAGGAAGGAAAAAAACCAACTACTGGGAGATTCTGAGGAGTCATAGAAACCAGGCTGATGGTAAAGGGGAGTAAAAATCTTGGAGAAGCACCTGGCATGAGGATGAGTCTCTTGAGCAATGTGAGAACCTTGGACCCCTGACTCCGCTGAGGCTTTCTGCCTTCCTTATTAGGGTAGAGGATTTTAGTTCTGAGTCTGCGGGCATATTATGCTTCCGTGTAGACATCCATGTGCTCATCCTACTACAGACCATCCAAAAGAGTGTGTGGGGGTTCATCTTTTCCAAAAATGGCTGTGACAGCATCTCCCATTTCATATGACCTTTTGTACATAGTGGCAAAATACACATAACATAAAATGTATCATTTTAACCATTTAAAAATGTATAGCTCAGTGGCATTAGGCACATTCTCATTGTTGTACAACCATCACTGCCAGCTGTCTCCAGAACTTTTTCATCTTCCCAAACTGACACTCCATACCCACTGAGCACTAACTCCTCCTTCTCTCCTCCCCCCAGCCCCTGGCGCCCATCTTCTACTTTTGTCTCCATGAATTTGAGTACTCTAGCCACCTCATTTGAGTAGAATGGCTGGCTTATTTCACTTAGCATAATGTCTTCAAGGTTCCCATATGAAATTCTAAGAATGAGCATGAGACTCCTCTTCACAGATCTATGTTTCTCTGCCTTGAATCTGGGTGGAATTGTAACTATGGTGTTAGTGACGTTATGCCACCTCCAAAACTAAGTCATAAAAGGCAATGCAATTTCCTTCTGGTTCTCTTGAAATGCTCACTTTTGGAATCTAGCCACCAAACTGTGAAGATTCCAGCTCTTCATGGAGAGGACCATGGAGAGAGAAACTGGAGCTTCCCACTCACACCCACCACCGCAGCTGAGCTCCCATATGACAAGCAGCACCACCTTGCCAGCCGTGGGATTGAGCCATCTTGAAAGTGCCAAGACAATGAAGCAAAGATGCCAACAAGCAGTGGAATGTAGCAATAAGGAATACATAACAAGTGATATTCAATAATATGGACAGGTAGAAAATTACCATTAACCAGATCATGAGGTCAAGAGTTTGAGATCAGCCTGACCAACATGGTGAAACCCCGTCTCTACTAAAGACACAAAAAATTAGCTGGGCATGGTGGCGGACACAGGTAACCCGAGCTACTCGGGAGGCTGAGGCAGGAGAAAGTGGAGGTTGCAATGAGCCAAGATTGCGCCATTGCATTCCAGCCTGGGTGACAGGGAGACTCCGTCTCAAAAAAAAAGAGAAGAAAAGAAAGAAAGGAAATTATTATTAACCCAACCAAGAAAAAATTGAGCTCAGAGCAAGGTGCCAATTTCTTGGGAGACATTCTGAGGTACCTAGAGGATTACTGGAAGTGCTCAAATGCTATCTTCCTTCTGTTCTTTGAATGCCAAGTTCACATGCAGCTCATGGCCTTTGTATATAGGCCTGTTCCTAAAATGCCCTTCTCTAGATCTTGAGGTTCTCCAGCCATACCATTCTGGCTCCTCATGGAGAGGAGATTTTGGCACAAACCAGTGTTTCCACCTGCATATCTAGTTGCAGTTAATGGCATCCAATTGCCTAATAAAAATGTAGGGAAGGGAAGGGAAGGGTAGGGAAGTGGAGGGGAGAGGAGGGGAGAGGGAGAAGGGAAAGAAAAGAAAAGAGGGAAATCTTTAGAGCTATGGCACAGGGCTCTACTTTTTAACCCAGCTCTCTTGAACAATTTGGGTAAATATATACAGGTATTGATCGACTTATGACCTATGCAACTTACAACCATTCGACTTTACGACCACAATCACTAGCCACGACTGCTCCACGTCTGGCAGCGCAAACGTTGCCCAGCCGGGCGTACGATAATGCAGACCAGCTTCCGGCAGCACTACCATCTCTGTGTGCATATAGCCTACTCAACTTACGATCAAATCGTGTTACAACCGGTCTGTCGGAACCAATCGTGGTCGTAAGTCGAGCACTAGCTATAGCAGAGACAATATCCAAAAGTTGTGGATTGGCTGGGTGCAAGCTGTAATTCCAGCACTTTGGGAGGCCGACGTTGGTGTATTGTTTGAGGTCAGGGGTTCAAGACCAGCCTAGGCAACATGATGAGACCCCATCTCTACCAAAAAATACAAAAATATTCCGAGTGTGGTAGCAGGCACCTGTAGTCCCACCTGGTCTGGGGGCAGAGGTGGGAGGATTATTTGAATCCAGAAGGCAGAGGTTGCACTGGGTTGGGACTGAGCCATTGCACTCCAGCCTGGGTGAAAGAACGAGACCTTGTCTCAAAAAAAAAAAAAATTGTGGATAACAATTCAAAATTGCAAACAATGTTGATTTTTGTTTTACTTTTTTTAGACACAGGGTCTCAGTCACCTAGGGTAGGGTGTAGTGGTATGACCATACCTCACCATAGCCTCAACCTCCTAGGCTCAAAGAATCCTCCCACCTCCGTCTCCTGAGTAGCAAGGACTGCAGTCACATACCACCGTGCCAGGCTAATTTCGTTTTCTTTTCTGCAGAGACAAGGCCTCGCTATGTTGACCAAGCTGGTCTTGAACTCTTAGTCTTGAGTTTTCCTCCTGTCTCAGCCTCCCAAAGTGCTGGGATTACAGGTGTGAGCTACCACATCTAGCCAACAGTGTTGCTTATAATGGAGAACTGAAAGAAGATTTTATGTTTTTTTGAGGCAGAGTCTCACCCTGTCACCCAGGCTGAAGTGTGGTGGTGTGATCTCAGCTCCCTGCAACCTCTGCCTCCCAGGTTCAAGTGATTCTCCTGCCTTAGCCTCCTGACTAGCTGTGACTACAGGTGTGTGCTACCACCCCTGGCTAATTTTTGTATTTTTAATAGAGACAAGGTTTTAATGTGTTGGCCAGGCTGGTGTTGAACTCCTGACCTCAGGTGATCTACCCGCCTTGGCCTCCCAGAGTGCTGGGATTACAGGCATGAGCCACTGTGCCCAGCCCTGAAAGAAGATTTTAAATGATCAGTCTGCTGCTGATTGATTATGCGTATTAGCAGCTTGACTCAGTTTTAACATTTTGCAGTTAAAGTTCATCAACGTTACTTATACAATACTCACATTTCTAAGGGGTATAAACTTAGGCGTTGAATCGCTTTGTCATAGGGTAGGTCTGTTCAGCTTTGGTTGGTACTGCCAAACAATTTTCCAAAGTGACTGTCAACTTACACTCCCACCAACAGTGAATGAAAGTTCCAGCTGTTCCAAATTCTCATTGGCCCCTCAATTTTGCTAGTCTTTTAATTTTAGCCTTCCTTAGACATTTGTAGTGGTATCTAATTGTAGTTTTAATTTGCATTTCCCTGGTGACTAATGAGGTTGAGTGCCTTTTCATATTTTTAAGGGTGGTTTCTTCTTATATGAAGTACCTGTTGCCTGGCACAATGGCTCACACCTGTAATCCCAGTACTTTGGGAGGCAGCAGGCAGGATCACTTGAGTCCAGGAGTTCAAGGCCAGCCTGGGCAACATTAGGGAGATCTCATCTCTACAAATAATACAAAAATTAGCTGGGCATGGTGGCGTAGGCCTGTGATCCCAGCTACTTGGGAGGGTGAGGTGGGAGGATCACCGGAGCCCAAGAAGTTGAGGCTGTAGTGATCCATGACTCTACCACTGCACTCCAGCCTGGGTAACAGAGGTACTCTATGACAAAGCAATTAAACTCTTAGGTCTATACCTCTTAGAAAGTGAAAATATGAAAAGGCACTCAACCTCATTAGTCTAAAAAAAAAAGTATCTGTTCAATTATCTAATATTTTATTGAGTTGCTTTTTTTTCTTATTGATCTGTAAAAATCTTTATATAGTCTACATATATATTCTTTATCAGATATACACTTTGCACCAGAATATTTGTAGCACTACTATTAGTAAAACTTGGAAACAACTCATTTGTCCAGCAGTGGAGGAATGGATACATAGTCATATATTCTTTTTTTTTTTTTTTCTGAGACAGAGTCTCGCTCCATCACCAGGCTGGAGTGCAATGGCATGATCCAGGCTCACTGCAACTTCCGTTTTCCGGTTTCAAACAATTCTCCTGCCTCAGCCTCCCGAGAAGTTGGGACTACAGGCACCCACCACCACACCCGGCTAATTTTTTGTGCTTTTAGTAGAGATGGGGTTTCACCATGTTGGCCAGGATGGTCTCGATCTCTTGACCTCATGATCCGCCCGCCTTGACCTCCCAAAGTGCTGGGATTACAGGCTTGAGCCACCGCGCCTGGCGTAGTGATATATTCTTAAACAACGGAACTCTAAATCATTGCTATACAATACCATGCTTCTGCTGGGAATCTCACAGATGTAATGATGAGTTGAAGAAGGTAGGCACAAAAGAGTATTACTGTATGATTCCAATCATATAAAGTTCAAACCAGATCAAACTAATCAGTGAGTGAGGAGTCAGGATTCTGGTTATTTCGGGGATAGGGATGGAAGAGGGCTATAAGGAGGTGTCTGGGAGCTGGTCATGTTCTAGATCTTGATCTGAGTTGGGGTTACATAGGTGTATTCCCTTCATGAGAATTCAGAGGGCCACACACTAATGACCTGTATAATGCTCTTCTATCATATGTCACACTTTGAAAAAGTTTATAGAAACAGTTCCTTCCTAATTTTCACAGGGCCTAAGAGCTAAAAACGCAGCCCTGGCCTGATGTTTTTCTCTGCTCAGGGTTTCTTGTGCTGTGCCTGTGATAGCTCTTGGTGTCCATGGAAACCAGACGAAGACAGCGTGGCGGGGAAACAAGCCAGAGGGAAACTGGAGCCGGAGAAGCTTTGCTCATGCAACAGAGGAACAGAGCCCACCCCCCCCCACACCCCCCAACGAGTCTTCCCTCAATGAGTCTTCCCTCCCTGTACTCTCAGATTTCAATCAGCTACAGCCAGTTTCCTGCCACTGCAATGTCTACCTAAGACAACTGGCTGCTGCTTGTCGTAATTTACATCAATAACTGCTACCAGCCCACCTTCTCCATCTGGCTTTCATCTTCCTGGACCCAGCAGGAAAGTTGACCTGCCAGGGACTCAAAACAACAACAAAAAGGTCTTCCCTGGATCAGGGGACACTAATACCTCATTAACCTTACGAGGGCATAAGTCCTAAAAGGCCTTTGAGTAGCCATGGTAAATGTTACAGATTCTGTGCCTTAGAGCATAAGCTCTTTACTCACAGGAGCGTTCTCCGGATTCTTGCTCAGAGCTTATGCATCCCTATTTTAAACAGAGTCGTATCACCTTGTTATCTGATCTCTTAGATCTGCAAAAACACAGGGTAGAAGTGAATGGGTGAAATTCTCCCCTGAGGATGCCCACGTGCCTGGCTTTGTTAAGTTTGAGAATTGTTCTGGTTATATCTGGGTATGAATGTGTGTATGCAAGCATATGTGTGGGGGTCTCTGTGTACACTCATGTGTTGGTTATAATGAGTGTGTATGAGAGAGTGTGGATTAGCATCTCGTGCATCTGTCGGTTTCGTGTGTGCATATTGGGTGTATACTAGATGAGGACATTTGTGAATGAGTTTGTCATTTTTTGGGTTTATATGTGTACATGTGATCAGATGTAAAATATGTAAATGAGAATTTACACTTTTTTGACTCTGTGGGAAATATGACAGAGCATTTGTGGGGCTGCTTATAAGTTTGTATCTTCAAGCTAAACTGTAAGTTTGTATGGGGATTTATATAGAGATAGCTCTAGGGAAAGTTTTCAAGTCATATGGCTGAACCATATGGAATTACCATTTTTGTGGGCTAAAAATGGTTAAATATTCTGTAATTTTTGTATGATTCAAATTAATGGGTGTGTACGTACACGTGTATGCACACATACATAAATTCAAGTTAGCATAGTCCCTGTGCCAATTAGTAATACAATCAGAGCTGAGAAGAACATGACCACCAGGAGCGTGAGATCTGGGAAGAAACTTAACAGGGACCTTGAGGGAAAGATAAGATATGGAAAGAATGATGAATAATGCAACAGAAAGTTGCAGAAGGGAAATAATGGGAAATGAAGTTGAAAGTTCTTTACCCAGGAAAGCCTTCTCTGACACTTGTTTTGTATCCACGCACCCCAAGTTTGCCTCTGCCTCAGGCCTTCTACAACCCCCATGAACTGACTGTATGACAACACTCGTCACCCTGAGCTATAATTGTTCATCTAATTGGCTGTCTTCCCCACCACGCAGCAAGTTCACAGAAGGCAATGACTGTCTCTCTTGTTCACTTATATTCCCAACACTTAGGACAAAGCTTGGTACAGAATGGAAACTTAGCTAGCATTTGTTGAAGAAACGGATGGCTGAAAGCCAGGTCTCCTGATAAAGCAGTACATCGTCAGGCTAAGGAGTACAACTTGTTCTGGCCAATACATGTAACTATCAGTTCTTTGGCAGCTGACAGACATTTTGGAGAGTCAATTAACATGGACAAAACATCATTTAAAAATACTAATTTAGGAGCGGTATCAAGAATAGACAGAAGTAGGTCAGGTGAAGTGGCTCAGATCTGTAATCCCAGCATTTTTAGAAGGCTGAGGCAGGATTGCTTGAGACTAGGAGTTCAGGACCAGCTTGGGCAACATAAAGAGACCCTGTCTCTTAAAAAAATAAAAATAAAGGCCAGGTGTGGTGGCTCTTACCTGTAATCCTGGAACTTTGGGAGGCTGAGGCAGGAGGATAACTTGAGCCCAGGAATTCAAGACCAGCCCGGGCAACACAGGGAGACCCCATCTCCACAAAAAATAAAAAAATCAGGCCAGGCACAGTGGCTCACACCTGTAATCCCAGCACTTTGGGATGCTGAGGTGGGTGGATCACTTGAAGTCAGGATTTTGAGACTGGCCTGGCCAAAGTAGCAAAACCCTGTCTCTACTAAAAAAAAAAAAAAAAAAACAAAAAAAACCACTAAAAGTAGCCAGGCATGGTGGTGCACAAAATAAGTCATCCTACCCACTTGTGCATGCCTGTAATGCCAGCTACTTAGGAGGCTGATGCATGAGAATCGCTTGAACCCGGGAGGTGGATGTTGCAGTGATCCAAGATCACACCACTGCACTCCAGCCTGAGCAACAGAGCCAGACTCTGTCTCAAAAAAAAAAAAATTAGCCAGGGATGGTGGCACACACGTGTAGTCTCAGCCACTGAAGAGGCTGAGGTGGGAGGATCACTTGAGCCAGGGAGGTTGAGGCTGCAGTGAGCTGAGATCACACTACTGCACTCTACCCTGGCTGCCAGAGTGAGACCCTGTCAAAAAAACAACAACAACGACAACAACAGCAACAAAAACGGAATAGAAAGAAGTAGGTAATGTAGGTTATGGCTAGCCATCAGACGCCCAGTACTTCCTATGCATGTGATAATAAATGTCTGGATGACAATGGCAATGAGAATGGACAGCAAGGGGGAGATGAAAAAACTGCAATAGAAACAGCTTCTTGGTGACTGCTAGGTTTGGGGCAAACAGAGAAAGTGAAGTGAAGGCTGACCCCAAGTTCTGGAGCCTGAGTGGCTGTGATAATGACAGTCACCCCAACAGAAATAAGGAGACCTATATAAACAGTGACAAGATCTGTTTTGAACGCATTGTAGGTTTTGGATATTGATATGGTTTGGCTGTGTCCCCATCCAAATCTCATCTTGAATCATAATCCCCATGATCACCATGTGTTTTGGGAGGGACCTGGTCGGAGGTGATTGAATCATAGGGGCTGTTTCCCCACGCTGTTCTCGTGATAGTGAGTGAGTTATCACGAGATCGTGATCATTTTCCCCTTCCGCAAGGCATCACACTGGTCCATTACATCGATGGCACTGTGCTGTTTGGATCCAGTGAGCGAGAAGTAGCAAGCACACTGGACTTGTTGGTGAGACATTTGTATGCCAGGGGATGGGAAATAAAGCTGACTAAAATTCAGGGAACTTTTACCTCAGTAAAATTTCTAGGGGTCCAGTGGTGTGGGGCCTGTCAAGATTTTTTTTTTTTTTTTTTTTTTTTGAGACGGAGTTTCACTCATGTTACCCAGGCTGGAGTGCAATGGCGCGATCTCGGCTCACCGCAACCTCCGCCTCCTGGGTTCAGGCAATTCTCCTGCCTCAGCCTCCTGAGTAGCTGGGATTACAGGCACGCGCCACCATGCCCAGCTAACTTTTTTTTTGTATTTTTAGTAGAGACGGGGTTTCACCATGTTGACCAGGATGGTCTCGATCTCTTGACCTCGTGATCCACCCACCTCGGCCTCCCAAAGTGCTGGGATTACAGGCTTGAGCCACCGCGCCCGGCCCAAGATATTCCTTCTAAGGTGAGGGATAGGTTGCTGCATTTGGTCCCTCCTACAACCAAGAAAGAGGCACAATGCCTAGTGGGCCTAACTGGATTTTGGAAGCAACACATTCCTCATTTAGGGGTGTTATTCCGGCCCATTTACTGAGTGACCTGAAAAGCTGCAAGTTTTGTGTGGGGTCCAGAACAGGAGAAAACTCTGCAATAGATCCAGGCTGTTGTGCAAGCTGCTCCGACACTTGGGCCATATGACCCAGCAGCTCCAATGGTGCCTGAGGTGTCAGAGGCAGATAGGGATGCTGTTTGGAATCTTTGGCAGGCTCCCATAGGTGAATCATAGTGGAGGCCTCTAGGATTTTGGAGCAAACCTTTGCCATCTTCTGCAGATAAATACTGTCCTTTTGAGAGACAGCTCTTGGCCTGTTCCTGGGCTTTGGTGGAAACTGAACATTTGATTATGGATCATCAAGTCACCATGTGACCTAAACTCCCTATCTTGCACTGAGTGCTTTCTGAGCCATCTAGTCATAAAGTGAGGCATGCACAGCAGCGTTCTGGCATCAAACAGAAGTGGTATATACATGATCGAGCTCGAGCAGGTCCTGAAGGCACAAATAAATTACATGAGGAAGTGGCGCAAATGCCCAGATCTCCACTCCCGCCACCCTGCCTTCTCTCCCCAAGCCTGCACTGATGGCCTCATAGGGAGTAACCTATGATCAATTGACAAAGGAAGAGAAGACTGTGGCCTGGTTTACGGATGACTCTGCACGATATGCAGGCACCACCCAAAAGTGAACAGCTGTAACACTATAGCCTCTTTCTAGGACATCCCTGAAGGACAGGGGTGAAGGGAAATCTTACCAGTGGGCAGAACTTCGAGCAGTGCACCTGGTTGTACACTTTGCTTGGAAGGAAAAATGACCAGATGAATGGCTATGTACTAATCCATGGGCTGTAACCAATGGTTTGGCTGGATGATCAGGGAGTTGGAAGAAGCATGATTGGAAAATTGGCGACAAAGAAATTTGGGGAAGAGATATGTGGATGGTCAGAAAGAGGTAAGTGCTCAAAAACTGTGAAGATATTTATATCCCGTGTGAGTGCTCACCAGAGTGTGACCTCAGCAGAGGAGGATTTTAGTAATCAAGTGGATAGGATGACTTGTTCTATGGACACCACTCAGTGTCTTTACCCACCCCACCCTGTCATCACCCAATGGGCTCATGAACAAAGTGGCCATGGTGGCAGAGATGGAAGTTTTGCATGGGTTCAGCAATATGGACTTCCACTCACCAAGGCTGCCCTTTCTATGGTCACTGCTGAGTGCCCAATTTGCCAGCAGCAGAGACCAACGCTGAGCCCTCAATATGGCATCATTCCTTGGGGTGGTCAGCTACCTACTTGGTGGCAGGTGGATTATATTGAATCTCTTCCATCATGGAAAGATGATTGTCCTCTCTGGAATAGCCACTTACTCTGAATATGGGTTTGCCTGTCCTGCATGCAATGCTTCTGCCAAGACTACCATCTGTGGATTCATGGAATGCCTTATCCACCATCATGGTATTCCACACAGCCCTGCCTCTGACCAAGGCACTCACTTTATGGCTAAAGAAGTGCAGCAGTGGGCTCATGCTAATGGAATTTAATGGTCCTACCATGTTCCCCTGAAGCAGCTGGATTGATAGAACAGTGAAATAGCCTTTTGAAGTCACAATTACAATGCCAACTGGGTGACAGTAGTTTGCAGGGCTGGGGCAAAGTTCTCCAGAAGGCTGTGTAAGCTCTAAATCAGCATCCAATATGCGATACTGTTTCTCCCAAATCCAGGATTCATGGATCGAGAAATCAAGGGGTGGAAGTGTAAGTGGCACCACTCACCATCACCCCTAGTGGCCCACTAGCAAAATTTTTGCTTCCTGTTCTGGTTACCTTGCATTCTGCTGGCCTAGAGGTCTTAGTTCTAGAGGGAAGAATGCTGCCACCAGGGGACACAACAATGATTCCATTAAACTGGAAGATTGTCACCTGGACACTTTGAGCTCCTCCTACTTCTATGTAAACAGGCTAAAAAGGGCGTTACAGTGCTGGCTGGGGTGATTGACCCAAACTATCACGATGAAATCAGTTTACTACTCCACAGTGGAGGTAAGGAAGAGTATGGATGGAATTACAGGAGATCCCTTAGGGCATCTTTTAGTATTACCATACCCTGTGATTAAGGTCAATCAGAAACTACAACAACCCAATCCAGGAAGGACTACAAATGGCCTTCAGGAATGAAAGTTTGAGTCACTCTACCAGGTAAAAAACCATGATCTGCTGAGGTGCTTGCTGAAGACAAAGGAAATAGAGAATGGGTAGTAGAAGGTAGTCATCAATACTAGCTATGCCCACATGACCAGTTGCAATAATGAAAATCCAAATGTTAATCACCAAGGTAATGGAGGAAATGTCTCCAGGGCATGTCAGAGGTCTTCATGGCAGCCCCTTCCATCACAGGTCTGAAGGCCTAGAAGGAAAAAGTGGTTTTGTGGGCCAGGCCTGGGGTTTTGCCACTTTGTGCAGTCTCCAGATTTTGTGCCCTGTGTCCTAGCCATGGATAAAAGGGGCAAATGTACATCTCAGGCCATTGCTTTAGAGGGTGCAAGCCCCAAGCCTTGGTGGCTTCCACATGGTGTTGGGCGGTTCACAGAAGTCAAGAATTGAGGTTTGGGAACCTTCACTTAGATTTCAGAGGATGTATGGAAACACATGGATATTCAGGCAGAAGTTTGCTGAGGGGTGGAGCCCTCATGAAGAACCTCTACTAGGGCAATGCAGAAGGGAAATCTGGAATTGGAGCCCCCCCACAGATTTCCCACTGGGCATTGCCTAGTGAAGCTGTGAGAAAAGGGCCACTGTCCTCCAGACCCCAGAATGGTAGATCCACTGACAGCTTGCACCATGCACCAGGAAAAGCTGCAGACACTCAGTGCTAGCCTGTGAAAGCAGCTGGGAGGAGGGCTGTACCCTGCAAAGCCACAGTGGTGGAGCTTTCCAAGGCTATGGGAGCCCACCTCTTGCATCAGCCTGACTTGGCTGTGAGACATGGAGTCACAGAAGATCATTTTGGAACTTTGATGTTTAATGACTGCCCTTATTGGATTTTGGACTTACATGGGGCCTGTAGCCCCTTTGTTTTGGTCAATTTTTCCCATTTTGAATGGGTGTATTTACCCAGTGCCTGTACCCCCATTATATCTAGGAAGTAACTAACTTGCTCTGATTTTACAGGCTTATAGGCAAAAAGGATTTGCCTTGTCTCACATGAGACTTTAGACTTGGACTTCTGGGTTAATGCTGGAATGAGTTAAGAATTCAGGGACCGTTCGGAAGGCATGATTATGTTTTGAAATGTGAGGACATGAGATTTGGGAAGGGCCAGGAGTAGGATGGTGTGGTTTGGCTATGTCCCCACCCAAATCTCATCTTGAATTGTAATTTCCATAATCCCCACATGTCATGAGAGGGACCTGATGGGATGTAATTGAATCATGGGGGTAATTTCCTCCATGCTGTTCTCATGACAGTGAGTAAGATCTCACAATATCTGATGGTTTTATAAGTGTCTGGCATTTCCCCTGCTGGCACTTATTATCTACTCTGCTGCCTTGTGAAGAGGTGCCTTCTACCATGATTGTAAGTTTCCTGAGGCCTCACCAGTCATGGGGAACTGTGAGTCCATTAAACCTCTTTTCTTTCTAAATTACCCAGTCTGTTATTTCTTCATACTGATAGTGACAGGAGGCAGACAAATGCCTAAGCAGATAGGGTTGGGTCCCTGGTGAAACCCAACCTTCAAGCCAACGACAGTCCCAGGTAAATCCTCAGACCAGATCAAAAACCTGTCTTCCCTTTTGGCACATTTTCCTCTGCTGGATTCCACCCTTCACCTATTTTACATATACCTATGCTTCCCTAACTGTTTTTTTTACACTGTTGTGGTCACCTTTGAGTGGTACCTTTGTTTTAATTTTTTTTTTTTTTTTGCATACCCACAAACCAATCAGCATGCATTCCCCTATTCTGAGTCCATAAAAGCCCTGGACTCAGCCACACTGGTAGAGAAACCACCTACTACAGGGTTGGGGGACCACCCATGTCCCTTCTTTGCTGAGAGCTATTCCATCACTCAATAAAATTATTCTCTGCCCTCCTCACCTTTTGAATCATCAGCATATTCTCATTCTTCTTGGCTGCAGGACAAGAGCTCCAGAACCACCATATGCCAGTACAAGCTATAACACAGGCAGGCCAAGTGAGTGGGGCACCTCCAACAGCAGGCCCAGGGCCCAGCAAGGCCCAGGCTGAGGGTGGAGGTGGGGGTGTCACTGGCCATGGAGCTCCCTGGGTGGCAAAGTGGCCAAGAAAAACCCTGCATCATATCTGGGGAATCATCTGAGATTTGTCAGAAGGGTGAGTGAATGTGAACATATAACTCCACTTTTTTTCTGAGGCTTCTTGTCCTTACACTTTTTTTTGAAGGCAGGCAAAGCACCAAACCTCTTAGCTAGTTAAGAGCAAATGGTGTGACTGGGTGTGGTGGCTCATGCCTATAATCCCAGCACTTTGGAAAGCTGAGGTGGGTGAATCACCTGAGGTCAGGAGTTCAACACCAGCTTGGCTGACATGGTAAAACCCAAACTCTACCCAAAATATATATTTTTTAAAAATTAGCTGGGTGTGGTGTTGCATATCTATAATCCCAGGTACTCTGGAGGCTGAGGCAAGAGAACCACTTGAATCCAGGAGGAGGAGGCTGCAGTGAGCTGAGATCATGCCACCCTACTCAAGCATGGGTGATCGAGCAAGACTCCATCTCAAAACAAACAAACAAACAATAAAAAAAACACAACAAATGGTGCAGCTGCAAAGGACAGGATGCTGAAAAGGAACCCACACCGTTGCTCTCGGGAGTTGAAAATGTCAGCCTCGTTCCAATCCAGTCTTTTCTATGGCATTTTTCTTCTTTCTATTGTGGCTGTCATGGTACCCAACTCTGCCTTTTACTAGGCTAACAGTGTTGTTGCAAACTACAGAAATATTACTGGGAAGAATGGGCACTTGGCCCAGTCATCAAAAATGTAATTCAGGACAATGCAGTTTCTGTCTTCTTAGAAGAGTGGGAGGAAGCAGTGATTAGGAGTTTCTTTCCCTGTTGGGGGAACCCATTTGCAGAAAAGCAAGAGGATTTTTCCCCTAGACACCTTCCGCTTCCTGCACTTAAGCTGTTTTTTTTCTTCCTTTTCTCTACAATGTCAGGACGTAACACAGCCCTGTGAATACAGGGAGCTTTTCTATGCAAGAGGATTTTTTTTTTTTTTTGGGAAGTGGAAGGCATAGGCCAGGACACCAATTCGTGGGATTCCTTTTTCACTGTCTTGTTTGAGGAGGACCCCTTCCACAGCTTCACTTTAACATTTGGATTATAATAAGGAAACACTGGAGGAGCAGCCTTTCCAGCTGCTGGCTACAGTCTAGCACGAGCCACCTGGGACTTAAGAGTCCATGCACCCTCCTGAAGCACCTTTTTTTCCCAAACTCAATTCCAAGCTTTGAGTTTAAGTCTTAGAAAGGAAAACTGGACCCGAGGGATCCAGAGACAGATGACGATGGAAGTCAAGGTGCACAATGCAGGTAGGCTTAATTCCTGCCGATTAGGCCTCCCTCCTTTTCATGGTTGAGGAGGTTGGATACATGGTTCATACCTGTATTCATGGCATAGATGAGGTTACTGACAGCAGGGAGGGCAGGCCAGCATGTATGTGAATGTAGACAGTTTCTACCCTTTAGGCCTTCCTGTTACATGGCTGAGAGCCGTTTTGGCACCCATGGGTGACACTCTGCCAAGGTTGCCAGAACTTGGGGATATAAGGAGAAAAGAAAAAAGGAGATGCCTTTTCTTTCTCTCCCTTACATGCCCCATGTATTCACTGGGAAGAGAAAGGACAAAGGTACTCCTTTTTCCCTTCTTTCCAGATGGGTAACCAATCATCTTCAGTCTGTATTTCTCTCTAATGCATACTGAATCACTGGGACTCCTTTGGGAAAAAAAAAAAAAGCCTTCTTTTTCTTTTTCCTCCTCTCTCCTCTCTTCATGGATGGCTAATTGTGCCCCCATATGACAGATGCATCCCCCAAACTGGGAAAAGTTTAATTTCCTCAAACCTTAAACTGTTTGGCTTAAAAATAAACCAGGAGGATATTACAGATCAAACAGGGCAAATCTCCTGCGGAGGGACAACTTTTACAGTATCCAAAAACTCTTTATTTGCTCCCCCTTTATGTGACTCCAGGGTCAAAAGGGCTCCATAACTCAGGGGAAGGGAACCCAGAAGCCTGACTTGCCAGAAAAAGAGTAAAAGCTTTTGCCAGTCAGGCTTCTATCCTCTCTCTCTCTGTGCAGACTGGTCGAATGAATGATAAAAATCACTGTTTATATTCTCTGCAAAGTTTTGATTAATGGAAAAAAAGGGTTAACGAGGCGAGTCTTAAGCTGTAGCCAATCTGGTATGCTTTGTGTGTTTTTCAGTATGGTTCTGCCATAAGGAGGAGTACCTTGGGATAAAATGTGGGTTACTGCTCATGCCAGCCCACCAAACTGGTCAGTAGCAAATTTTGTTACAGGTCTCTGAAGAAAAAAAAAAAAAAAAACTGAATGAGGTCTCCATCTTGTTTTACATCCTTGGGAACTTGACCTTGAAACCACATAGCAGTACTTTCTTTTGTTCTCTGCCATTTTACAGTGGCAGCCTGAGTTCAATCCTGGCTTAAGGAATGAGTACTTTCTGGTTAATATCTGTGTGACTGTTACCATTTGCTGATTCTCTTTTCCTCCATGAACAACTTCTAGCTTCCTTCCTAAATCTTCCTTTCTCTAATCTAGCTTTAAAGATTCTAGGTTTTGTTAAAACTGACTACTACCTGTTTGACAATACAGCTAGTGCTCGACTTACGACCACGATTGGGACCGGCAGACCAGTCGTAACACGATTTGGTCGTAAGTTGAGTAGGCTATATGTACAGTTGAAATGGTGCACGCGGAGATGGTAGCGCTGCCAGAAGCTGGTCCGCACTGTTGGACGCCCAGCTGGGCAACGTTTGCGCTGCCAGACGCAGAGCAGTCGTGGCTAGCAATCATGGTCGTAAAGTAGAATGGTCGTAAGTTGCATAGGTCGTAAGTGGATCAATACCCGTACCTTGTACATTCACAGTTAAATCATAACCTTAGTTGAGGCTTATTGGTTTCATCTGTGAGATACTTTTGGTCAAGTTCAAAAGTCAGAAATATTGGCTATTTGGCATCGTTAAAGTCAGGTAATAGGAATTTAAAAGGATTTTTTTAAAAGAGTGCTGTTGTTAAAAGTCAGCCTAATTAAAAGTGGATGCATATGTAGATATATATGTATATATCTCTCCAAGCTTTAGGTATATCTAAAAGGCCTTTATGTTTTTTTTTTTTTCTCTTCTTGGATCTTTCTGCTGGAAAAGGTTTTTTTCTTCTCAGTCGACTGAATTATTTTTCCTATTTTGCCTTGCTTCTCTTAATGCATGTATGAGAGGCTCTAAGATAACTTCGCATGGGACTGCTTGGAAAGCCTCTGTTTTCCTCATGAAACCCCAAGAATTAAAAGCGAATAAATCCATCTCAAAATCTGTTTTTATCTTCCAGATATATCTGCTTATTATACCTTAGAAACTGCATGATTTCCTTTCCCTGCTTCTTGAAGGGTTCCACCCAGCGGCCAGTAATCCAATTAAGAAACCAGCAGATGAAAAATCTTACAACTACTGCATCGTCTTCTGTCTATCTGTGTAGTTATATATGTGTACATATGTGAAGTTTATATTTAAAAAGAGCTCTAATTAATGGGCTTAGAGAAAAGTAAGTGCTTAGATCGAATATTTTTTGAAGAAAAAATTGCCTTTTAGTTCATGTGACATTAATCTTTGAGAAATAAAAACAGATTTAAAGATTATTGGCAAAATACAAATGTCTTCAAATGTAAACATGTAGTCTAAATTGTGTTCAGATATTAGGTTTGCTAAATGCTCTAAGATCATGAATTGCTTCTTAGGCTTTTGAAAATTGTTTAAGGCCAGGTGCGGTGGCTCATGCCTATAATCCCAGCACTTTGGGAGGCTGAGGCGGGTGGATCACGAGGTCAAGAGATCGATACCATCCTGATCAACATGGTGAAACCCCATCTCTACTAAAAATACAAAAATTAGCTGGGCATGGTGGCACACACCTGTAGTCCCAGCTACTCAGGAGGCTGAGGCAGGAGAATTGCTTGAACCCAGGAGTGGAGTTTGCGGTGAGCTGAGATCGCGCCATTGCACTCCAGCCTGGGTAACAAGAGCAAAACTCCGTCTTAAAAAAAAAATTGTTTAACTTGCTTGCTTACAGTTTGGTAAGGCCTGGGGACATATGAAATTAACCATGCCCTTAAACTATTCTGGGAAGAGTCAGATCTTACCTGCACCAAATACATAATTAAAAACTTACAGGTTTTACATTAAAATTAAAACTTGTTAACAGTTACCATTATAACATGTAATTGAGACTACTGAAAATAGATTTACATGCAAGGTGTGTAAGGGAAGTAAAATATGTTTTTAGTAAGATTATAAAAAGGCATGGGAATGTAAATTTTTGCCTAGTTTAGAGGGTTAAAAGACTGTTTCTGATTAAATAAGATAAAGCTAAAGGTTTAAACAAGTTGTGGGAGGTTTGTAAAAATATTACAGGTGGGGGAGGGGAATAAAAAAAAGAAAAAATTAATATTACAAAAGAAATTATGTGTGTGAGCATATTGACTAAATTCAAAAGGGTTTTATATGGTTTTTCCATAAATTGAGCATTGGAATAAAAACACGACAAGGTTTTCTTAAGGCACTGATATGCTCTTTAACAAAAATTTGTACAGGGTTGTAAGAGGTTTATAAGAATCTCACGTCACAGTCGAACTGGTTAAGATTTGATAGAATTATCTATGAGGACTCATTTTTAAAAACTGGGGTTTGTTGACATTAATAGTAGACTAATCAAGGGTGAAGAAATTTGACTTTCTCTCCCTTGAACAAGATTTCATGTAACGCTAAAAAATAATGAAAGATTTTTGTTTGCCTTGTGAATAAACTACCAAAAAAAAAAAAAAGAAGAAGAAGAAGACAGACAACGGATTGTTTGGAAAGCTAAGTCTTCCCTCTTAATGACTAAAGATTTTTGCCTTTTTATAAATTTTTGAGTCATCATTTTAGCTAAATAAAATTACTTCTGTTAATCTGGAATTCTGTTTCATAATATCAAGTGTTTTAAACCTCTAATGTATTTAACATGCTTCCCAAAATGAAATTTTACCTTCAAAAATTGTCTTTTTTGACCTCTATCTTTTGAATGCTACAGAGGGCCCCTGGAGCATCCAAAAGAAAGGTAAATAGGATTATCTGACATGCTTAGTTACATGGGATTGCCAAAATAAAAACAAGGTTTAATCTTCTTCAGGTTATATTTTAGTGAATAATATTAATATATGTTCCAAAATTATATGGTGTATCTAAAATTCTAATGTCTGATTATATGCTGTCAATCATAATTAAGGTTACCATGTTAAGTTGTTGTAAACCACAGAAATAACCACATTTCTTTTTCAGTCATGTTTTTGACTGTGACTACCTGAAGATATTTTGTCATTCTCAGACAACTGTTGTAATCTTGTTTTGATCCTCTTCAAAAGATGGTTTATAATCAGCTATAGGACTTTGACAGGTGCTGTTAATTGCAGGTTTCTGATAACTTGGGAGATTTGTAATCAAGGAAAAACGTACAGGACTCACAAAGAGCTGAAATGTTCATGAATATCAAGCAGAACAAGAATTGATGGAATGGGCTGAACTAATAGAAAACTGAAGTAATCTTTTTTAACTTTTTGCTTAAAACATTGCCAATCCTTGTTTTGTTTTTCAACATCAGGAAAACGTTTATTGAACTATTCACAGCTTTTAACAATTGAGTAAGATAGTCTTATGAACAAAATTTGCTTCTCTATGTCTGGTTTCCAGAATTTGGAAACTATTTGTGAGTTTTGTTTTTTCTTTTCTTATTTTCCTTTTTTTTTTTTTTAGACAGTCTTGTTCTGTCGCCCAGGCCGAAGTGCAATGTCATGATCTTGGCTCACTGCAACCTCCACCCCCCAGGTTCAAGCAATTCTCCTGCCTCAGCCTCCTGAGTGGCTGAGATTACAGGTACCCACGACCACACCAGGCTAATTTTTTGTATTTTTAGTAGAGACAGAGTTTCACCATGTTGGTCAGGCTGGTCTTGAACTCCTTACCTCAGGTGATCCACCTGCCTCGGCCTCCCAAAGTGCTGGGATTACAGGCATAAGCCACCGTCCCTGCCCCATTTGTGAGTTTTAACTTATGGCAATATACTTATTTGCATCAGTGCAATAAGAATCCATTTTCTTTTGCAACAGGATGCAGTTGGAGAAACTGGCTGTTTTACCAAGGCTTTGACAGGAAGGGCATGCTCCTCTTTATGGAATCAAGATTGACTTGTAGAGCCAATAAAAGCCCCTGGGAAATCTGGCCTCATACCTTGTCTATACAGTCCCTGTACATGGTTCCTAACCTGTAGTGAGTAAACAATGTCACTTTCTAACAGGTCCAGGATCCACAAGTTATCTTGTGATCTCGAGAGGAGAGAAATTTACCCAACTCATAGGTATTTGAGGGTATTAACCCATGGCTGGGCTCAGCTTTAAAATGTCTTATCTGAGATTCCTTGTGAAACAGAGTTAAATCAAAGCCAATTTAAAAAGCTTATGTGAAAAATAATTATTCTTGTTGTACTTTATGCAAATAATCAGGCCAAGTATAACATTAAAGTTTATTTCGCAAATAACTTGGTTCTATTATGATTTGTTTTTAATAAAAATGAAGAATGGAGAAAGAAAACTTATCACACACTTGTCATTAAATTCTAGGCTCATTAGTTGTTTTTAAATTTTTGCCAGGCCAGGTGTGGTGGCTCACGCCTATAATCCCAGCATTTTGGGAGGCTGAGGTGGACAGATCACCTGAGGTCAGGAGTTTGAGACCAGCCTGGCCAACATGGTGAAACTCCATCTCGACTAAAAATACAAAAATTAGCCGGGCGTGGTGGCGGGCGCCTATTAATCCCAGCTGCTTGGGAGGCTGAGGCAGGGGAATCGCTTGAACCTGGGAGGCTGAGTTTGCAGTGAGGTGAGATCGTGCCACTGCGCTTCAGCCTGGGTGACAGAGAGAGACTCCCTCTCAAAAAAAAAAAAAAAAAGTTTTTGTCTACATTTTAGATTAACCCTGCTTATTCCTGTGAACCAACCAGTGATCTCCAGCTGCAGCTAAGAAGAAACAAAAGGGCTGCATAATGTAAAAATATGGATCAATATTCTAGTTCTGGGCAATTTTCCTGCAAATCATGCCAGGTGATTGGAATAAATAGATTACTCATAACCCAAAGATTTCTTTGTTCGGGAAAATAAGATCACAGGAGCTAACAAAACCAAGCCCTATCCACCCAAATTTTAGCAGGCATAACTATAGCCACCAGTTATCTGGGCATGTTGGTAGCCTTGGGATTTTTTTTAGCTGTCCTTACCCCCTTGTTTCGTTTTGGTACATGTTTGGTACATGTCTTCTAATAACCAGTTTATCTCTTCTTGCCTTCAGACCATCAAACTCCAAACAGTCATCCAACTGGAGCCTCAGATGATGGCTCCGTTTTACTAGCAATCCTTAGCTAGGCCTCTGAGAGAGATCTGACTGCTGTCTTCCCAAAACAGCACTCCCTGTCAGTTAAGATCAGTCACCATCCTTATCCTAATGGCAGTTAGATGTACCACTTCAGAGGAGGGAACTGAAACCTGACCTTCAAGTTGAAGACAGTCCCAGGTAAATTCCTGGACTGGATTGAGAACCTGGACACTTTCCTCTGATTGATCTCCACCCTTCACCTATTTCAGCCTTCCCTAGTTGGTTTTCTTTCTTCTTTTTTTTTTCTTTCTTTCTTTTTTTTTTTTTTTGAGACAGAGTCTCACTCTGTCACCAGGCTGGAGTGCAGTCTTGCAGTCTTGGTTCACTGCAACCTCCACCTCCAGGATTCAAGCAATTCTCCTGCTTCAGCCTCCTGAGGAGCTGGGATTACAGGCGTGCACCACCATGCCCAGCTAATTTTTGTATTTTTAGTAGAGACATGGATTCACCATGTTGACCAGGATGGTCTCTGTCTCTTGACTCCATCATCTGCCCACCTTGGCCTCCCAAAGTGTCGGGATTACAGGTGTGAGCCACCACGCCTGGCCCCTAGTTGGTTTTTTACACTGTCATGCCCACCTTTGAGTGGTGCCCTTGTTTTAACTTTTCTTTTTTGCATACTCACAAACCAATTAGCATGGACTCCCCTATTCTGAGCCCATAAAAGCCCCAGACTCACTCATACTGGGAGAGAAACCACCCCCACATCCTCTCTCTGCTGAAATCTATTCCATCACTCAAAAAATTCTTCTCTGTCCACCTCACCCTTTGAATTGTCAGTATATCCTCATTCTTCTTGGATGCGGGACGTAAGCTCAGGAACTGCCAAACACAGATACAAGCCATAACGCAGATGGATAGAGTGGGCGGGGTACCTCCAGTCACAGGTCCAGGTCACCAGTTGGCAAAGTGGCCGAGAAAAATTCTGTGTCAATAGCAGCATGAGAATGGAAAAATACAGTAAATGTTGGATAGGAATTGAAGTCATCAAACAGAAGGATGTCCTATTAAAGATGGCCAGTAGGCAGTTAGATATTTGAGATGAGCACAGACAGGAGGCCTTAGGTGCAAATATTCAGCCACTCCCTCAAAACTTATTATGTGTTCAACAATGGTCTAAGTACTGGGCATATAGCAGTGAACAAAACAAAGTTTCTATCAACTTTTAGAGTTTCCTCATCTCTGAAAATATTTTTCAGCTATTCCTTTATTTACTTACATATAGTAAGCATAGTTATATTATGATCTGTATCTAAAAGGTCTATATCTGAAGTCTTTGCTGGTCTGTTTCTGCTATCTGTTGTTTCTGCTGCACCTCACTCATATGATCTTATTTCCTTATATGCTTGGTTAGTTTTGAGTTTGGATTTACATTTTGCTTGTAGTGATCTCCTGAGAAATAAAATGAAGCTATCTTTCTCTAGAAAAGATTTACTTGTTTTTGTTTATGCCAGTTTAGATGCCTTTAATTCCAAGGCTTGTGGTTACTTGGTTCACCCTAGAGATGTGAATTAGGCTTCAAGTCTGTGTGAGGACTGGCTCATGGTTTCCACCAATCAAAGATGATTTTCTTTTTTATCTTCCCCTGCTTTCTTCAGCATGCCGGCAACTCTTCCTATAGGTCTCTGGATGAGCGGGAGAAGGCAGTTTACTTCTGTATGTTTATCCTAATGGTGTAGCCCTTTGGGGTCCAGCTTTATATGTGGGTCTGTTAGGTTGCATTGGGCTTTGATTTTTTTTGTCCTCTCCCTTATAAGTCTATCAAAATTACCATTTGGTTTCACAGTTTATGTAAACAAATACTCTCAAAGTATAAAATGGCTGCTTACTTCTTTGGGTTCTAGATTTTGCTTAGATTTTTTACTTAATGAATTATTTCTAGATTTTGATATCTTTGGTGCTTTTATGAAGATATTCAAAATGTTTTATTTAGCATTTTTGTTGTTTTCAGCAGAAATACTGGTCAAATAATCCAGTCCATGGTTATCAGAAATCTTCCTAATATGATTTAATTTCTGTCCTGAGATGAATTTATGTTACACTTTCATTTGGAACCGAGTCATGTGGGGAAAGAGGCAGGGTGCAGGGCATCCGTTTTCCTGGTATAAATTATGAGAGAATTGGCATGGTTCTGGAGCTAGCTGCTGTCATGGGGATTTTCTGTGGCAGTGTCTTCTGGGGCCAGCATTTGTAGCAGCAGTTTTCTGTTTCGGCAGTTTTGTGATCATGGAGGAAGTAGCAGCTCATGTCAGTGGAATTGTTCTGAAAGTTGTTTGTGTGAAACCTCAGAAACTTCTTTATTTCTTCATTCCACCCATTGATTCCATGAGCTACTGCCCTTAATAAATTTCTTCCATTTAAAAGTGATTATAGTTTTGATGCAATAATTTAATTGCAGATGCCAACATTATACATTTTAATTGCATACACCAAAATTATACATTTTTTGGTATAATTTGTTTGGGAAAATAAGACCAAGGGAGTGAACCAAACCAAGCATACATTTTGGCACATACAATTAAACACTAAATGTAACCAAAGTAGCAATCTATTAAAAACTTACAACAAGCCCGATTCTTTTTTTTTTTTTTTTGAGACGGAGTTTCGCTCTTGTTACCCAGGCTGGAGTGCAATCGCGCGATCTCGGCTCACGGCAACCTCCGCCTCCCGGGTTCAGGCAATTCTCCTGCCCCAGCCTCCTGACTCGCTGGGATTACAGGCACGCGCCACCATGCCCAGCTAATTTTTTGTATTTTTAGTAGAGACGGGGTTTCACCATGTTGACCAGGATGGTCTCGATCTCTTGACCTCGTGATCCGCCCACCTCGGCCTCCCACAGTGCTGGGATTACAGGCTTGAGCCACCGCGCCCGGCCTACAAGCCCGATTCTTAATGATAAAACATTAGCAGCATTCCCTTTAAAAAAGACAATGGTACCCAGTATTGCCACTTCTGTTTAACATTGTCTTGAAGAACCTAGCCAGTTCAGGAAACTGTGGAAAAGAAAAAGAAAAAAATGTATAAGGATTGAAAATGACTGTACAAAAGTATCATTATTTTCAAATTATATGATTCTCTACATATAAACCCCCCAAAGTCTATAGGTAAATTTATTAGATATAAAATCAATATTTATAAATTGATTATATTTCTAAAATAGCAATAGACAGAAAATACAATTTGAAAATATAATTTACAGTAGCAACAAACCAAAACAAATATATCATACAAAAGATTAGTAAAACCTGTAAAAGAAAATAAACTGTATTGAGAGCTGTTAAGGAATATCTAACCTGGCCCAATGCAGTGGCTCACGGCTGTAATCCCAGCACTTTAGGAGGCCAAGGTGGGCGGATCATTTGAGATCAGGAGTTCGAGACCAGCCTGGCCAACATGGTGAAACTCTGTCTCTACTAAAAATACAGAAATTACCTGGGTGTGGTGGTAGAGGTCTGTAATGCCAGCTACTCGGGAAGCTGAGGCAGGACAATTGCTTGAACCTGGGAGGCAGACATTGCAGTGAGCTGAGATCGTGCCACTATACTCCAGCCTAGGTAACAGGATGAGACTTGTCTCAAAAAACAACAACAAAAAAAAAACCACCTAAACCAGGTATAGTGGCTCATACCTGTAATCCCAGCACTTAGGGAGGCTGAGGCAGGAGGATTGCTTGAGCCCAGGAGTTCAAGACCAGCTGTGGCAACATAGTGAGACCCTGCCTCTACAAAAAATAAACAAAAGGAGCCGGGCATGAAGGCATGTGCCTGTGGTCCCAGCTACTTGGGAAGCTGAGGTGGAAGGACCATTTGAGCCTGGGAAATCAAGATGACAGTGAGCTGAGATCACACCGCTGTACTTCCACTTGGGCAAGAGAGCAAGACCTTGTTTCAAAAAAACAAAGAGAATACATAAGTAAATGAGAAGATATACCATGTTCATTGTTAGATAAAAGTGTAAAGATGTCAGTTCCCCTTAAATTAATCTGCAAAACCAGTGCTATTACAGGTACAATCCCAAAGAGAATTTGACAAGATAATTCTAAATTTTATGTGGAAGAACAAAGGATCAATAATAATTAAGACATTCCTGAGAAAGAACAATTTGGGAATACCAGATATCCAGACTTATCTTAGACCCTCTAAGAGTAAATATCAGCTACCAGATATCCAGACTTATCTTAGACCCTCTAAGAGTAAATATCAGCTTGCCATCCATATATTCATATCCTCCAGATCAGGTTCCACCTTATCTATCCTGCCGCATCTGCCTCTTCTCCTCAGCATGAAACGTTTGTTCCAGTCTGCTTGATCTCGCAGTCTGCTAAATTTGAGCTGTGGCCACCTCCCTTTGCCTTTGCTGTTTCTGTTTTCCTTGCCTTTAATTTACTAACTCCTCCTATCTTTTTTTTTTTTAAATTCAGTCTCCGTAGAGACTGTCAAAAATTGCCAATGCTTACTATATTGCAAGTTGTCACTGCGAGGTATTGGGAAGAGTTTTTAATTAGCAATAATCGTGCCTCAGATAAACTTCATTGGCTACGATACTGCCACTGCACAAACCTACTCTTCCTTTCTGTCATCCCCCGGCCTGGCCCTACTCAAATATTACCTCCAATATATTTATATATTTTTGGTTCTTCAGTTTATATGTCTCTTTCCTCTAAACTCTTATTTATTTATTTGAGACAGAGTTTCGTTCTTGTCACCCAGGCTAGAGTGCAATGGCACTATCTCCTCTCACCGCAACCTCCGCCTCCCAGGTTCAAGCGATTCTCTTGACTCAGTCTCCCAAGTAGCTGGGATTACAAGCGCCTGCCACCATGCCCAGCTAATTTTTTTTGTATTTTAGTAGAGACAGGGTTTCACCATGTTGGCCAGGCTGCTCTTGAACTCCAGACCTCAGGTGATCCACCCCCCTCGGCCTCCAAAAGTACTGGTATTACAGGTGTGAGCCTCCATGCCCAGTCATCCTCCAAACTCTTATGCCACTTTTTGTCTCTGCTATTTATTCTTGTGTTTTCTCATAGATAGCATAGAAAGAGAGGAGAAAAGGGAGAGGGAAAAACAGAGCTGGGCATTCAGAAATAGCCATATGTAGACCTAATACAGTGGATTAGGAGCTCTACAGTATCCCTGAGCACGGATCCAAGCTCTGACAGAAAGCTTGCCAAGAGCCATTAAACACTCACCAGCTGACTTATGTGAGAAACGTCTTACAGCTTGATAGGAGCTTACACGATCGGTGGCAACCTTGAAGTTGCTTTCAGGAATAGGAGCTATTTTTACCTCTCTTCATCTGGTTAACAGTTTATCTATGAAAACAAAAAGACTAAAAACCCAGACCCAACCTGAACATCCACCAACAGGGGCTCTGGCTACATTACAGGGCAACCACAGGCAGCTAGTTTAAAAAAAAAAAAAGAGAGAGACAACTCCATGTCACTGACAGGAAATCATCAACAAGGGATAGATAAGAGAAAAAAAGTCGAGGTGCAAAACAACATCGCCCCGTGTGGCTTTTCTTGTTTGTTTGTTTGTTCAATACTCATGGTTTTGAACACACAGAGAAGAGAGACTTTGGTAATTGTGTGCGCCCAAGGAGAGAGACTGGAAGATAAGGTAAGAGTAGAAGACTGTCTTTCCACTGAAAATCCTTTTACACTCTTTGTATTTCGTACCCTGTGTAGCTCTTGACTGCTCAACACATATACGTTGAAGAGGAAATAAAAGGAAACAAAGATATTGGAAACAAACCAGCAAATTAGATGGTGTCAAAGGATAGAATTCTGATTTTTGTACTACATCTTAGAAGACCAAAAGTAATGCCTAGCCAGGACAGCACACTCCTCATTAAAATTAAAACAACCTTCTATCCTGACCACGAAGACTTTCAGCTAAAGTGTGACGTGGAAGAAGGACAAACCCATGCTACAGCTGCACAATTCAATACCTCTGAAAAGATACTTGCATCAGAATCACATTTGAGAGGCAAGGGGTTGCTTAGCACTAGTTATTCCAGAAAGAGAACCAAATTAATAAATACATTAAATTGAAAAAGCCAAAAAATAACCCTTTGTAGTTACAAACCACATGCTAGTTTTTTTTTTTTGTTTTATGGAGTCTCGCTCTGTCACCCAGGCTGGAGTACAGTGGCGGCATCTCACTTCAACCTCTGCCACCTGAGTTTAAGCAATTCTCCTGCCTCAGCTTCCCAAGTAGCTGGGATTACAGGTGTGCACCACTACACCCAGCTAATCTTTTTATATTTTTGGTAGAGACGGGGTTTCACCATGTTGGCCAAGCTGGTCTTGACTCCTGACCCCAAGTGACCTGCCCATCTCAGCCTCCCAAAATGCTGGGATTACAGGGGTGAGCCATCGCGTCCAGCCCACATGCTAGTTTTTAACCCATTTCCTGCTGGAAGGTGAGAAGAGGTCTGTGACTTCTGCTCAGCTCCACCATGGAGACCAAATAAAGTAGGCTTTGGAACTGCTGCTTCAGGTGAATGGTAACCAGAGACCCAGGGAATTTATAGAGAGGGCAAGGTCAAAGATCTGAGAAAAAGACTTAAGTCATGGTCAACACCTGCCAATGCAATGGTGTAGGCATGAAAAGGCTTGAAGGCTGAGAAATGCCACTAAACCAAGTGACAATCCCCAGGGTTTCCCTTGAAAAGGTATTAATGAAAAAACAAAATAAAACATACAAAAAAAGGTATTAATGGACTTCAAAACAGAAAAACTGTTAGTTTGCTATGAGGCTTCTGTTTTATTTTTTATTTTATTTATTCATTTATATATTTATTTATTTATTTTTGAGACAGAGTCTTGCTGTGTCACCTAGGCTGGAGTGCCAGTGACACGATCTCAGTTCATTGTAACCTCTGCCTCCTGGGTTCAAGTGATTCTCCTGCCTCAGCCTCCCAAATAGCTGGGATTACGGGTGTGTGCCACCACACCCAGCTAATTTTTGTATTTTTTAGTAGAGAGGGGGTTTCATCGTGTTGGCCAGAGTGGTCTCAAATTCCTGACCTCAAGTGATCCGCCAGCCTCAGGCTCCCAAAGTGCTGGGTTGACCAGCATGAGCCACAGCAACTGGCTGTAGCTTCTTTACTCTCTAAAGAAAATACGGCAGGATGGATGGATACTTTTGAGATTCAAATGTCAGATTCATAACCATATTCTTCAGCAAGGATAGGAAAGCAGGTTCACCGATGTGTTCATCAAGAGTAGGCTATTAACAGGGGTCCACGGCACACGGTCTGGAAGATCTCGACACTTAAATCAGGATAAGGTAAGGATTCTTTATACTAAAAGTATTAATGAAGACATTATCACGACCTCCACAATCCCAGTGAATTCTCAGAATTGGTGAATTATTGATGGCTAAAGAAGAGAAAAAGAAACCAGAATGCCCCTTAGAAAAATCGAACACATGGCAGAATTAAGGTCTGGAGTAGCAACACACAAATGGTACAGACAGGCCTCTGCCGCTTATCCAGATCTCCGGCCAGTGAGTTCAGTGCATGAGGGCCAGCTGCTCTCCAACCCAAATCAAGGGGCTCCGGTGAGCCAGCTGGGCTCAGATGAGTGACTTCACAGCCTGATTTGTTTTCAGTGTGAGAGAGTATGTGGCAAACTATCACAGTGAATATTTGGCCGCTTATTTTTTGGCATTTTTCACACCAGAATTTATTGACCATGTTTGAAGCCTGGGGAGAAGAGAGATGACCCCACGTTTTCTTTTGCTGTGGCAAAGAAGACCATCTAGTGGGAGCCTAGAGGCTTGAGGATTCTTGCCCTTCTCACCTGTGACAATGCCACTTCTCTTAGAGAATTTCCCCATTCCTCAACCTTAAGGATTTCAGGCACAAACTATGAATCACGAAGAATCTGACAGCAGCTCTAGAAGCCTCCAAAGAGAATTGCACTTCAGCAACAGGGGGGCAGGGGGTGGAGTGTAAATATAAAAGAATAGCGGATGGCCTAAATCAATATGTGTCCCTCTTTGTAAAGAGCCACAAGTGTTTGACTAGAGAAAAAGGAAAAGAGGCGAGAGTAATGAGAACGAGACGCCAAGATCAAGAGGAATGGAGGAGAGGGAGATTTCTATGAAGTGTGACTGTCAGTCATGGGTAGGTCTTTATTGACAGACTTTGAAGGATGTAACTAGAACTGGAACTCCTTTATTTATTTTATTTTTATTTTTAATTTTTTTCAGACGGAGTCTCACTCTGCAGCCCAGGCTGCAGCGCAATGGCACAATCTTGGCTCACTGCAAGCTCCAGCTCCCAGGTTCAAGTGATTCTCCTGCCTCAGGATCGCAGGCATGGGCCACCCTGACCTCAGGTGGTCTGCCCGCCTCAGCCTCCCAAAGTGCTGGGATTACAAGTGTGAGCCACTGCACCTGGCCTGGAAATGTTTTTAAATACTTTTTGTTGCTGGCCACCGTTTTTGACTATGATTTCGTGCAGAGACATAGGACCATGGAGCTCAGGTCTCTCTTTGGGTACACCAGCCTCCTGAAAGGTGACTGTAGTATAGTAAATAGGCAAGTGGGTTCATTATTCTTGGAGAATGAGAGACTGGATTGAAATAAATAATAGAAGTGGGCTGGGTGTGGTGGCTCATGCCTGTAATCCCAGCACTTTGGGAGGCCAAAGCAGGAGGAGTTCAAGACAAGCCTGGCCAACATGCTGAAACCCCATCTCTACTAAAAATACAAAAATTAGCTGGACATGGTGGTGTGTGCCTGTAGTCCCAGCTACTTGGGAGGCTGAAGCAGGAGAATCACTTGAACCCAGGAGATGGAGGTTGTAGTGAGCCAAGATCGAGCCACTGTACTCCAGCCTGGGTGACAGAGAAAGACTCCATCTCAAAAAAAAAAAAAAAAAAAAAGAAAGAAAAAAAAGGAGTGGTCGTGTGGTTTAAAAAGCAAAGCCCAAGAGCATGGAACTAGACATGGCTTTATGTATAGGCCAGAGAGAATGTCACCAAGGTGCTCTCTAAAGGCATAGCTCCATGTTGGATAACAAAGCATTTGATTCATCCACACATTTATTCATTAAGCATTTATCAAATACCTACTTACTTAACAGGTATTGTATTAGGTGCTGAAGATTAATTATAAACAAGGCACACACCCTTAGTGTGTGAATCTTAAAGACTAAGACTGAGCACAGCAACTATGACTCATGGGCCAAATCTAGCCTGTGTTTGTAAGTAGTTTCACTGAAACATAGCCACACACATTCATCTACATGTTGTCTTTTTCTTTCCTTCCTTCCTTCCTTCCTGCTTGCTTTCTTTCTCTCTCTCTTTCTTTCTTTCCTTCCTTCCTTCCCTCCCTCCCTCCGTCCCTCCTTTCTTTCTTTCTTTCCTTTTTCTTTTTTCTTTTTTTCTTTCATTTCCTTTCCTTTCCCTCCCTCCCTCCCTCCCTTCTTTCCTTCTCTTTCTTTCTTTCTTTCTTTCCTTTCTTTTTTCTTTCTTTCTCTTTCTTTCTTTCTTCCTTCCTTTCTTCCTTTCTTTCCTTCCTTCCTTCCCTCCCTCCCTCCTTTCTTTTCTTTCTTTCTTTCCTTTCTTTCCTTCCTTCCTTCCCTCCCTCCCTCCCTCCCTCCCTCCTTTTTCTTTCTTTCTTTCTTTCTCTTTCTTTCTTTCTTCCTTCCTTTCTTCCTTTCTTTCTTTCCTTCCTTTCCCTCCTTCCCTCCCTCCCTCCCTCCCTTCCTTCCTTCCTTCCCTCCCTCCCTCCTTTCTTTCATTCTTTCTTTCTTTCCTTCCTTTCCTTCCTTCCTTCCTTCCTCCCTCCCTCCCTCCCTTCCTTCCTTCCTTCTTTCTTCTCTCAAGGTCTCACTCTGTTGCCCAGTCTGGAGTTCAATCACACCTCACTACAGCCTGGACCTCCCACACTCAAGCCATCCTCCCACCTCTGCCTCCCAAATAGCTGAACTATAGGTGCATGCCACCACATCCTGCTACTTTGTTATTTTTTATAGAGATAGGGCCTTGCTGTGTTGCCCAGATTGTCTCAAACTCCTATCCTCAACTGATCCTCCCGCCTCAGCCTCCCAAATGCTGGGATTACAGGTGTGAGCCACTGTACCCCACCTTAACCTTTATTTCTAAATATTAAATACAAAGATAAATAACGAGGCCAGGAATGGTGGCTCACACCTATAATCCCAGCACTTTGGGAGGCTAAGGCAGTTAGATCACTTGAGGCCAGGGGTTCAAGGCCAGCCTGGTCAGCATGGTGAAACCCCATGTCTACTAAAAATACAAAAATTAGCTGGGTGTGATGGCAGGTACCTGTAATCCCAGCTATTCAGGAGGCTGAGGCACAAAAATCACTTGAACCCCGAAGGCAGAGGTTGCAGTGAGCTGATATTGCTCCACTGCACGCCAGCCTGGGCAACAGAGTGAGGCCTTGTTTCAAAAAAAAAAAAAAAAAAAAAAGATAAATGATGACTATCATTTTACTTTTCTTAAATCCAAACTTATTCATTATAAGTAAGCACAAGCATCTGCCTGCTTTTTATGTCTTCAAGTTTAGCTGTACCTTAGTATTTATGTATTAAAATACAATTGATTTCACTATAAACTATTTTTCTTTCTCTTTTATATCGTAGGTAAATATGAATTTTAAGAAACTGTTTGATTATATAGGCTATATTCCTTGTCAATTTCATTTTGGCAAGTTAGAAATACTTTTCAAAAGAGCTAATGGTGGGTTTTATAGGATTAGAACCCCTGTCCTGGAACATTAAATGAACCTTTTTTTAAAAAATTTGTTTTTGAGATGGAGTCTGACCCTACCACCCAGGCTGAAGTGCAGTGGCACAATCTCGGCTCACTGCAACCTCCACCTCCTGGGTTCAAGCAATTCTCCTGCCTCAGCCTCCTGAGTAGCTGGGATTACAGGCATGTACCACCACATCTGGCTAATTTTTGTATTTTTAGTAGAGATGGGGTTTCACCATGTTGGCCGGGCTGATCTTGAACTCTTGACCTCAGGTGATCAGCCTACCTCGGCCTCCCTAATTGCTGGGCTTATAGGGGTGAGCCACTGTGCACAGCCAAATGAACTTTTAAATATAGCTACACACCTGTAGTCTACACATACAAACCCCTATGTGTCCATATATACTGCACATACAAAGCAAATCTCTTTTTATAATATAGTTTGTTATTATAAACCATCACATATAACATATGTCATAACCACCTCCCATGGACATAACTTCCTATGGAAAGATTGAACCTAACTTGTCTTTAAATATCCTTCCTGGTCAGACTCATATTCTTGGAACAGGACCAAACTAAAACAGTTTTGGCATACATTATTACTTCTGTAGCTTGAAAAGAGCCATGGTTCTTGTCCTTAAGATTTCACTGTCCATATACATCTGAATTTGGATATTCAGTATACGTGATATCGTAGCGCAAGTTACAATAGCTGCAATTACGCTAACATCCTCACATAACGTTCATCCTCTCTTCCCTTGGAGTGACATCCAACAAGATGCAGGACTGTTGTATGAAGATGGGTATCTCATCATTTTATACTTTAATCACCACGGAGGCCACAAGCGGCAGGGCAGCTTTACAGTTTTCAAGAATCCAAACCCTTCTTTCCTTTGCTTTTTCTCTGCCTTCTTCCCCTCTTCATCTTTGTTTTCCTCCATGTTCCTCTCTTCTCCCTCCCACGCTCTTGCATTTGCTGAGCCTCCACAGTTTGAGTCACAGGCTGCATCCTGTCTTGAAGGCATGATCATTAGTCAGGGATGCAGGATCAGCCTTCCCCGGGCTTTCTGTGGACATCTGGGAATCTGGGAGCCTTCAGGGAGACCAGGGCTGCTGGCACAGCCCACGCACCTCGGGAGTTTTTGCTGAGACCAAGGGCAGTGACAGCACCAGAGATAAAAGGGATCCAGGAGAATCGGTGCTGGACACTGATGGAGGCTGTGCAGGGGAGGCAGAGAGGGAGTGTTGCCGTCTGGGGACTCAACAGAGGCACAGATGGTGTGGCAGATGGGGGTCAACCTGCCTGCCTGGTCTCTGAGGAGAAACCTCTGACCGAATGGGACCCAGAGTGCCAATAGTAAGCTGGTCATCTCCCTGGGGTGTCACTAGGGATAGGCATGACAGAGTGAGAGTTCCCCCACCTGCAGCTGCACCTGCGACCAGCCTTTAAACTCCCTTCTCTCTCCTCTGCCTCGGTTCTCATCCCTCCTCCCGCTCCCTCTGGGGAAACAGCATTCTGGCATTTCTAGCATTTGCTATGAGGTAATGCTCTGGAATTCCCAGGTATTCAAATTATGTAAATCAGGGGACTCAGAGGAAGAGACGGTGCTGTCAGAATCCAGTGCTGCAGCCAAGTAGGAAGGGCTTCCCTCCTTCATTTCACCAGGCTCTTTCAAACCAAGGTGCTGGGTTTTTTGAAGTTTATGATCATTCCCCTTTCATATATTTTCATCTTAGAGTCCATGTGAGAACCGGACTCTTTTACTGAAACATAGCTACACACGTTCATCTACATATTGTCTTTTTCTTTCTTTTTTTTTTTAGACAGGTTCTCACTCTGTTGCCCAGGCTGGAGTTCAATCACAGCTCACTGCAGCCTGGACCTCCCACACTCAAGTCATCCTCCCACCTCTGCCTCCCAAGGAGCTGCTTTGTTAAAAAGGGAGGACACAAAAGCTGAAAATGCCCAGAAGGATACGGCTTCCTGGAACTGCCAGACGTGTAGCTGTGGCTGTGGGGTGGACCATGGAAACAGGTTTGAAGAGAGAAGCTCTGTTCTCCATTTTCCATCATTGTTTTAAGCCAGGGTTCTGCCTCCTCCCTAGGAATGAAGTTTAGTAGCAAGGGCCAGAAAAATTAAAGTTCAAGGCTGGCACAGGTTCCTAGGGAATGAAGGTGGAAATGGCAGTCTACCTTTCCCCAAATTTAAAAAGGTGAAATAATGGATTATTATTATTATTTTTCATGAGAGGTAGTCTCGCTCTGTTGTTACCCAGACTGGAGTGCAGTGGCACGATCTCAGCTCACTGCAGCCTTGGCCTCCCAGGCTCAAACCATCCTCTGACCTCAGCCTCCTGTGTAGCTGGAATTACAGGTGTCCACCACCATGCCCAGCTAATTTTTGTATTTTTAGTAGAGACGGCATTTCATCATGTTGGCCAGGCTGATCTCAAACTCCGGACCTCAAGTGATCTGCCCGCCACAGCCTCCCAAAGTGCTGGGATTACAGGCATGAGCCACCACGCCTGGCCAAGATGGACCCTTAGTTTTCACCCTGATATCTCTAGAAAGGGAAAACTTGGGGAAGACCCACAGCCCTGCTCTTGAGTGAAGTTACCAAGTAATTATATTATAATTGGTCTTGAGTGTGATTCTTTTTTTTTTCTGTGCCTCTCTTTCATCCCTTCCTGTTGTTCTTCCCTTCTTCCAATTTATTTCTGTCCAGGGGATTATGTTCTCTATCCAGAATGCCCCACCCAGGCTCTGGGGCAGGAGCTCTTGCTGCAAGTTGACTTCTCTTTCTCCTTCTTCTGCACTTCATCACAACCCTGGTTCCTTGGAGGGTGCAGTTTATCTTGGCTAGTAGTTAGGATAAAAGCATCTAATTAAGCTAATTCAAATTAAAGCCAGGAAAATAATCTTTTTAAAGAGCTTTGCTATTTCCCCTTACTCCTGAAAACAGCCATACAGGATACCCAAGTGGGCTGACACGAGGGGATCATTTTTAAACCAACATCCTCCTCTCTCCTTTGCCTGTAGTGTATGAGCTCTGTAGGCTCCTTTAAAGAAGGCAGGGCTTTCTTACTTCCTTTCATGCCTCTGAGAAATTTTCCAGAAATTTAAGGTGAAAGCTGGAAAATATCCTCAGCAATTGTTCTCTAAAATGCACTTGACTTCTTTTTTTTTTTTTTTTTTTTTTGAGACAGAGTCTCTGTCTGTTGTCCAGGCTGGAGTGCAGTGGTACAATCCTAAACTCACTTCAACCTCTGCCTCCCAGGTTCAAGCGGTTCTCCTGCGTCAGCCTCCCGAGTAGCTGGGATTACAGGTGCGTGCCACCATGCCCAGCTAGTTTTTTTGTATTTTTAATAGAGACAGGGTTTCACCATGTTGGCTAGGCTGGTCTTGAACTCTTGACTTCAGGTGATCCACCTGCTTCCGCCTCCCTAAGTGCTAGGATTACAGGTGTGAGCCACCGTGCCCGCCCTGTACTTACATTTCTGGCTCCAAGGGTCCTTGGGCAGATATCCACATTTCTGTCCTGGTCCTTAGCTCTCCACCCCAGACCCCTTGTGTCCCTGCAAACTGAGAGCTGTCTAGAGTAAAGCAGACTGTTGCTGACCTCAGAAGAACACAGATGCAGTTGGCCATTTGTGAGGAGGAGGGTTCAGTAACCTCCTGGAATAGAAATAATGAAGATGAGGCCAGTCTTTCATGTACAGCATGTTTTCTAGGTGTGCTTTACTCCTTTGGAAGAGACTTAGGGGACAGGAGCATGAGAACGGGGCCCCCAAATATACCTGTTCCTTCTGAGGCAGGTGAGAGACAGCACAGATGAAAGCCCTCTTCCTGACTGATAAGGGCGGCAGAGATGGTGCTGAGACGGCTGTCTCTACGTCATTTCTCAAAAAGTAGCAAAGGACTACATGGAGTGAAATTCTTCCCCATCTCAATTTGCCTGCTTAGTCAAATGTGGAATGTTTTAGAATGCATCTCTTGTATATTAGTCAGGATTTTGTCAGCTTCCAAAGCAAGAAGAAAGGGATTTGTTGATTCCAGCAACAGGAAGTTTAAAACATGACTCTTCGGATGTGACTGGGTTTAGGGATTTAAATAATGTCATTAAGGCCAGGTGCAGTGGCTCACGCCTGTAACCTCAGCACTTTGGGAGGCCAAAGTGGTTGGATCACCTGAAGTCAAGAGTTCGAGACCAGCCTGGCCAGCATGGTGAAACCCCATCTCTACTGAAAATACAAAAATTAGCTGGGCATGGTGGTGCGCACCTGTCATCTCAGCTACTGGGGAGGCTGAGGCAGGAGAATTGCTTGAACCAGGGAGGTGGAAGTTGCAGTGAGTTGAGATCATGCCACTGCATTCCAGCCTGGGTGACAGAGCGAGACTCTGTCTCAATAAGTAAATAAAAATAGTCATTAGTTCCCTCTCTCTCCTTGTTTGTCTTAACATTGGCTTTTTTCTTAGGTAGGGACTCACTGCTGAGTGGCAGATGGCCTCGGGCAGCAATGACTCTTACGCTGTTTTCCCTGCGTGTCTTTCCCACCAACTCCATCAGAAGTCCCAGGGCGGACTCTGACCGGCCTGGCTTGGGTAAGGTGTCCTTACCTGAACGAAGCATCGCAGCCAGGAGGATGAAGTCCTCTAATTGGCTAGCTTGTATTATGACCCCAACACGTGTGGGGAAGACCAGGCAAGAAATTAGCCATCTTGTTAGGTAGAGGAGGAGAAATTCTCAAAAGGAAAATATAAGAGGCAATAAAAAGTAATATAACTATATACTTTTATTAATGTCAACTTACTCATTGCTATTGCAAATTAACCAACAACAAGGTGGGAGATGTGAGCAATACCAAGACTTATAAGACATGGCTTTTGTGCTTAAAGATCATATAACCTATTTGTTCTAGAAGCTAGTCACATTCTTTAATAATTTGAGAAAACATGAATAAATTCATTGGAAAATATTTGCAAGTGCTTACTTAATGACAGACATAGCTCTAGATTCCTGTTACACAAAGATAAAAGACAAATTTCTTCCCACAAAAACCTTACAATCAAGTGACAGAGACAAGCAAACCAACAAACATTTAAAGTGCAGGTCTTGGCTCGGCACAATGGCTCACATCCATAATCCCGGCACCTCGGGAGGCCGAGGCAAGAGGATCCTTTGAGCCCAGGAGTTTGAGATCAACCTGGGAAACATAGGGAGACCTTGTCTCTACAAAAAATTTTAAAAATTAGCTTGGGCATGGTTGTGGGCACCTGTAGTCCCAGCTACTCAGGAGGCTGAGGCAGGAGAATCACTTGATCCCAGGAAGTTAAGGCTGCAGTGAGCTATGACTGCACCACTGCACTCAGCCTGAGAGGCAGAGCAGAGCAAGACCCTGTCTCAAAAATCAATCAATCAATCAATATGAATAAAGTTCAGAGTCACAGTTGCAATGTCAGAATTGCGTACAGGTATCATGAGAGCCCCCACAAGGCACCAACTCAATCTTGGGCTCAGAGGAGGTGATTTCTAAGACAGAGCTTGAAAAACAGTGGGAGATGAGACTGGAGGATGGGGAAGGGTCCTGCAGGCCGAGGGGCTAGTTTGTGCAGAGGCACAAGGCTGTGGAGTAGGGTGGTGTGTTTGAAGAACTGTAAATACTGTCACGCATCAATCACTCAACAACAGGTTATGTTGTGAGAAATGCATTGTTAGGCGGTTTTGCCCTTGTGCAAACATCATACAGTGTACTTACACATATCTAAGGCCGGGCGCGGTGGCTCACGCCTGTAATCCCAGCACTTTGGGAGGCCGAGGCGGGTGGATCACAAGGTCAAGAGATCGAGACCATCCTGGTCAACATGGTGAAACCCCGTCTCTACTAAAAATACAAAAAATTAGCTGGGCATGGTGGTGTGTGCCTATAATCCCAGCTACTCAGGAGGCTGAGGCAGGAGAATTGCCTGAACCCAGGAGGCAGAGGTTGCGGTGAGCCGAGATCGCGCCATTGCACTCCAGCCTGGGTAACAAGGGTGAAACTCTGTCTCAAAAAAAAAAAAAAGATGTACACATATCTAAATGGCATAGCCTGCTACGAACCTTGATTATATGGCACAGCCTACTGCTCCTAGGCTACATACCTGTACAGCATGTTCCTGCACTGAGTACTGTAGGCAATTGAAACACAACAGCAAGGGTTTGTGTATTTAAACATCTAAACATAGAAAAGACGCAGCAGTATTTTAATCTTATGAGACCACTGTTGTATATGAGGGCTGCTGTTTACCAAAACGTCATTAGGCAGCATGTGGCTGTAGTTTGAATGGAGTATATGAGCGTGTACAGGGAGAGATGAACCCTGAACAGTAGGCAGGAGCCAGATCACAAAGGGTCCTGTGTCAGGCTTACAGAGGTAAGCTTGCCCCTGATTTCAAACAGGGCATGGACGTGTCCAGATTTGCCATAGAGCATGCTCATTCTGGCAGCAGGTGAGAGGAGTGAGCCAGGCGGGAGGCAGGAAGAAGAGTCGGGAGACTGCCATGGGAGGGCATTCAAGACGTGCAGGGGACTCCTTCTGTGCAGGCAATGTCAGCTGATAAAATAGATAATTAGAAAAATTACTGTTCTGCAACCCCAGTTCAGGCAAGGATTCAGATTATCAGCAGATGCTAAGAGTCAGATTATCAGCAGTTGCTAAGATTCACATGGTCTTAAAGAATCACTCCACAGATTGTTTAAAATAATTTTTAGTGTTTTTGACCAGGTACGGTGGCTTACACCTGTAATCCTAGCATTTTGGGAGGCTGAGGTGGGCAGATCATTTGAGGTCAGGAGTTCAAGACCAGCCTGACCAACACAGTGAAACCGAGTCTCTACTAAAAATACAAAAAAATTGGCCAGGCATGGTGGTGCGAGCCTGTAATCTCAGCTACTCTGGAGGCTGAGGCAGGAGAATCACTTGAACCTTGTTGATGGAGGTTGCAGTGAACCAAGATTTTGCCATTGCACTCCAGCCTGGGAAACAGAGTGAGACTCCATCTGAAAAAAAATAAAAAGAAATTATTTTTAATTTTGTTGGGTACATAGTAGGTGTATGTATTTATGGGGTATGGGAGATCTTTTGATACAAGCATGCAATGCATAATAATTGCATCATGGAAAATGGGTATCTATCCCCTCAAGCATTTATGTTTTTATTCCATGGATTATTAGATGGAGTCTTGCTTTTGTTGCCCAGGCTGGAGTGCAATGGTGCAATCTTGGCTCACTGCAACCTCTGCCTCCCTGGTTCAAGGGATTCTCCTATCTTAGCTTCCCGAGTAGCTGGGAGTACAGGCATGTACCACCATGCCCAGCTAATTTTGTATTGTTAGTAGAGACGGAGTTTCACTATGTTGGTCAGGCTGGTCTCGAACTCTTGACCTTAGGTCATCCACCCGCCTGAGCCTCTCAAAGTGCTGAGATTATAGGCTAGAGCCACCGCGTCCAGCCATTCCACAGATTATTAACTACACAGTGGAAACTGTACTACTGTACTTTTGCAATGGCAAGATCTGGTGGCCACCATCTTAAGCAAGAGGCAGTGGGACAAGCTGCCATTATGGAACTTCCACGGGATGTGATAAGAGATGGGTAACATCTCCTGTACAGTATTCTTTCCAAAGAGGTTCAGCCTGAATCTAATAATGAGGAAACAACTAGACAAATCCAGAATGTGGGAGGTTATACAGAAAAACAGCCTAGAACTGTTCAAAAACTCAGTGTCATAAAAAACAAAAATATAAACAAAATGGGAGGAGAATGTTCTAAATCAAAAGAAGGAGACCCAACAACCACATGAAATATGTAACCCTGATGAGATCCTTGGTCAGGCACTTAAAGCAGCCTGAAGGTGTCTGGACACAGTGGCTCATGCCTGCAATCCGAACACTGTCTCAAAACAAAACAAGCAAACAAAAAACCAGCATGAAAGACACTCAGGGACAATGGGGGCAGTTGAGTTTGAACTGAATGTGAGGTATTGGTTTTCTTAGGTGTGATGTTATGTAGTTGCAGGAGAATGACTTTATGATTAGGTGATATTGCAGAATTGAGGGGGGAGGCATAATGACTTTGCCAACCTGCATCCCAATGACTCAGGAAAACATGCATGTTATTATGCACCTACATGATGTATGGATGCTTTTACCTATGTATGATACATGGAAAATGTCATATATAAGACAGCTATGGGTGTTCTTACAAATGTGGCAAAATTTTAACAGCATTTCTGTTTGCGTGAAAGATACATGGGAAGTCTTAGATTCTTTCAGGTTTTTTTTTTTTTTTTTTGGTAGTTTAAACACTATGATAGTGAGCTGAGGATGCGCCACCGCTCTCCAGCCTGGGCAACAGAGAGATACTCCAGAAAAAAAAAAAAATGCTGGGCACGGTGGCTCATGCTTGTAATCCTAGCACTTTGAGGGGCTGAAACAGGCAGATCACTTGAGATCAGGAGTTCAAGACCAACATGGCCAACATGGTGAAACCCTGTCTCTACTAAAAATACAAAAATTAGCCAGGTGTGGTAGTGCGCTGCTGTAATCCCAGCTACTCGGAGGCTGAGGCATGAGGATCGCTTGAACCTGGGAGACAAAGTTGGCCGTGAGGCGAGATCACAGCATTTCACTTCAGCATGGGGAAGAGAGAGATACTCTGTCTCAAATTAAAAAAAAAAAAAAAGAATTTTGTGCATGAATTTTAGGGGGATACAAACATTTGGTTCGGTTCATTGTAGGGAATTAAGAGAAATACAGGCGTATCGGGAGTCTGTCCCCATGTGGAATAATGTCTGGGGATTCAGATACAGTGAAGTTAGAAAAACCAGCCCAGTCAGAGGTTCCAGTCCTGGACATAGATTATATGACATACTTTTTTTTTTTTTGAGATGGAGTCTCCCTCTGCTGCCAGGCTGAATTGCAGTGGCATGATCTCAGCTGACTATAACCTCCGCCTCCCAGGCTCAAGTGAGTCTCCTGCCTCAGCCTCCCAAATAGCTGGGACTATAGGCACCCGACACTACACCCAGCTAATTTTTGTATTTTTAGTAGAGACGGTGTTTCACCATGTTGGCCAGGCTGGTCTCAATTTTTTGACCTCGTGATCCGCCCACCTCGACCTCCCAAAGTTCAGAGATTACATGTGTGAGCCACTGTGCCTGGCCACCTTTTTAATGCAAACAGTGCCAAAAATCACCATAAATCAGCAATGCTTACCTTACCACACTAAGTAGAGAGCTGTAAACAGTGCTGAGTCAGGAATCAGGACGCTGGGGTTCTGATCCCGGCTCTGCCACTGAGCAGCTGTGAGTGAGGTGAGCTCTTCTGGGCTCTTCCTCTGAAAAAGGAGATTGGAGCAGACATTCCCCGAGGCCTTGCTCAAGTACACAGCTGTAGTCACCCTTCCTTCCTGATGTCACTGAGTCATCTGAGCTAAGTGTTAGTGAGATATTGGGGTGTCTGCCGTTTCATTCTTGCTGTCTTGATTTATTCCTCCAACCCTGTTGGGCTCCCTCTCATGAGAGCCTGTCCTTGACTAGAGAGGTCCTCACTGAATGCTGTGCTTTATGGGGGAGCTGTAATCGTTGCCAGGTCCTCATCATGTCTGCCCTAGATTTAGTGACAGGGTTTCTTCCTGGACTCTTGGATGTTGCTTCCTATTAATAATGCATCTGATTTCCTCTTTGTTTTGAAGCTAGCACATACTTATGATAGAAAATCTAGAACATTTGGGAAACTCTATAAAAGAAAAAAAAAAATTTTTTTTTGAGACTTGTCTTGCTCTGTTGCCCAGGCTGAAGTACGGTGGTGCAATCTCAGCTTGCTGCAACCTCCGCCTCTTGGGTTCAAGTGATTCTCCTGTCTCAGCCTTCTAAGTAGCTGGGACTACAGGTACACACCACCAAGCCTGGATTTTTTTTTTTTTTTAATTTTATAGAGTTGGTGTTTCATCATGTTGTCCAAGCTGGTCTCGAACTCCTGACCTCAGGTGATATGCCCGCTTCCCAAAGTGCTGGGATTACAGGTGTGGGCCACTGTGCCTGGCCTTTTAAAAGAAAATTTAAGTTACTCACAATTCCAATTTGCAGATAGCCACTATTAAATTTTTTGTGTGAATGATGTGTGTGTGTGTTGCATAGTTCATCTCTTAACATATGCATAATTTTGTATTCTGTTTTATTTCATTTAATAATATATGTTGCACACTCTCTTGGGAGAGAATGGCACAGACTCCCATTCTATAATTTATTTTTTATTTTTTTATTTTGCCTCCATTACCTGAAGCATCTGAATCTCAGCATTCTATAATTTCTTTTTCAGAATTTTACAAGCTTGGACTGTCATGATGGCATCTCATTTTAACAGCCCTCCATATATACAAAACACATTATATACCCAAGAAATGTAATGTTAAAATGTATCTCTTTATCATATCTTTTTCTATATATTAAAATATTCAATATTTTCATATAAGAAATTTTCCAGGCCAGCCCAGGCATGGTGACTCACACCTGTAATCCCAGCACTTCAGGAGGCCAAGGTGGGCAGATCACTTGAGAACAGGAGTTCAAGATCAGCCTGGCCAACATGGTGAAACCTCATCTCTACTAAAAGTACAAAAATTAGCCAGGTATGATTGTGAGTGCCTGCAATTCCAGCTACTCAGGTGGCTGAGCCATGAGAATCATTTGAACCCTGGATGCAGAGGTTGCAGTGAGCTAAGATAGAGTCACTGCACTCCAGCCTGGGTGACAGATCAAGACTCTGTAAAAAAAAAAAAATAGAAGGAGAGAGAGAGAGAGAGAGAGACAGAGAGACAGAGAGACAGAGAGAGAGAGGAAAGAAAGAAAGAAGAAAGAAAGAAAGAGAGAAAGAGAAAGAGAGAGAAGGAAGGAAGAGAGGGAGGGAGGGAGGGGCATTTTCCAGGTCAGGCATGGTGACTCATGCCTGTAATCCCAGCACTTTGGGAGGCCAAGACGGGAGGATGATCACTCGAGCCCAGGAGTTTGAGACCAGCCTGAGCAACATGTTGAGACTCCATCTGTACAACCTTAAAAATTAGACGGGTGTGGTGGTGGTGCCTGTGGTCCCAGCTACTCAGGAGGCTGAGATGAGATGGGAGTATCACTTGAGCCCAGGAGGTTGAGGATCACAGTGAGCTGTGATCATGTCACTGCACTCTAGCCTGGGTGGCAAAGTGAGACCTCAATTAGAAAAAAAAAAAAGGAAAATTTCCAAATAACTGGGCAACACTTTTTCCACATTCTCTTGTTCTGCTGTAAGCCTGGCCTGTTACATCATCAATACTGTTGGGGAAATACCAGGATATAGAAAAAACAAGGGGAAGATGTCTTAGTTTATGATACTATGTTGTTAATGGTGGATCCATAGAAATACATCTGGGTGGTGATGGCATTTGTAGGGCATGCATGCAGTGAGCTGGTGGTAGGGGAGAGGCAAATAGAGAGGGTAAGGAAATGAATTAAATCGGATAGGTTTTGAGTGAGGCATGGTAACTACTTTGGGGATTTTTTCTCTTCCTTTGTTGCTAATGCCAAATAGCAAAGGCTAATTTTAATGTAATGGGTATATTTGTGTCTAAGGGGAGGGACAGACAGGCTTCAGGGGGAGAATGCATCCTAGAGTCTTTTTAAAATAAAAACAGAACCAGCACTAATGAAGAGCAATTTTCTAATGTCATTAAATTAATTCAAAAACATCATAACACTTGACAGATGGATATTCTTAAATGTCTCCAAGGAAGAACCTAAACCATTTGCTCATTCTAGCAGTTCATATTTTGATCCGAAAAGTTCAAGCCACTTAATTCATCCTCATGGCTCTCCTGGGAAGCAAGGAGAAAGAGGAAATTACTCTCCACCACCTCTTTTATATGATATATGTCTATATACACTTACATTTTTATTACACACTTAACTTTACAGGAAAGGAAATCCCATAAACTAGGTGCATCTCTCTGAAATCACTTTTAACCCTCATTAGCTTGGAGGCATTCATTTGAAAGTGTTGCCTACATACTCTCTGTCTCTCTGCATTCTTTCCAAATATACACATTTCAGTGACCATCACATTTGTTATTTTTAATGACTGCATAGCATCTCATTGTCTCAGTATGTCATCGTTTACACAATCATTTTATTGTGAGAGCTTTTGGGGTTGTCTTTAAATTATTTGAAACATAAGTAATATGAATGTATCATTGTGCAAAATATTATTTTTCTTTTCGGGTTCTTGAGTCCCATTGATGCTGGCTTTTGCTAGCGTATAATAATAAAAGGTAGGTAACAGAACCGCTAGGCTGTTTGTATTTGTCCAATTTCTATCAGTGGTTTAGGATATGGCTTCCATTTTCCTGTGTATAAAATTGTCTATTCTTATTATTTTACACTCTGGCTGTTTGCCAAGTAGAAGCTGAGGATAAGCCATATACATTTCTTATTGTCTAGATTTTTTTAAGGAATATAAGCTGTTAGGAGTTATATTTGTCATGAATCATCTTCACATTCTGTGTCCTCTTTTTAAACTTTGTTCAGTTGCATTATTTTTTATGATGTATTTTTGGATGTTAGAGAGGGAGTGTAACAGGACTCACTCATGGACTCTTCCAAGAATTTCTGCAGCCCTTGGAAACTCCATCACCCATGCAAAAAACCTAATACCTGAATCCTCTGTTCTCAGCATAAGAAAATACCCTTGGCTCAGGACAGGCGTAGTGGCTCACGCCTGTAATCCCAGCACTTTGGGAGGCCAAGGTGGGTGGATCATGAGATCAGGAGTTTGAGACCAGCCTGGCCAACATGATGAAACCCTGCCTCTAAAAAAAATACAAAAATTAGCTGGACACAGTGGTGTGTGCCTGCAGTCCCAGCTACTGAGGAGGCTGAGGCAGGAGAATTGCTTGAATCTGGGAAGTGGTGTTTGCAGTGAGCCAAGGTCACACCACTGCACTCCAGCCTGGGCAACAGAGTGAGACTCCATCTCAAAAAAAAAAAAAAAAGAAAAGAAAAAAGAAAGAAAAAAAGAAAGAGAAGGCCGGGCACGGTGGCTCAAGCCTGTAATCCCAGCACTTTGGGAGGCCGAGGCGGGTGGATCACGAGGTCAAGAGATCGAGACCATCCTGGTCAACACGGTGAAACCCCGTCTCTACTAAAAATACAAAAAATTAGCTGGGCATGGTGGCGCGTGCCTGTAATCCCAGCTACTCAGGAGGCTGAGGCAGGAGAATTGCCTGAACCCAGGAGGCAGAAGTTGCAGTGAGCCGAGATCGCGCCATTGCACTCCAGCCTGGGTAACAAGAGTGAAACTCCGCCTCAAAAAAAAAATGCCTACCCCGAGGAAAAAAAAAAAAAAGAAAGAAAGAAAATAAAATAGCCTTGGCTCATGGTTGAAATGGGGCCTGGGATATCCTAGGAAAATGATCTCCTCTGTGGGGCATGTGGCAAGAGCTGGGTTGTCAGTCTCCAGGGATACTGTTCTCAGTATCCTCCTTTTCCACTTTACTCTTTGTTCCAAAATAATAATTGTAATATATCAGAATTAAATCTCTGGCTGTCCTTTCAACCATGTGGTTAGGGACCAGGCCTGATTATTCCAAGAGCTGCCCATGGGCCACGGGGAAGGCAAGGACCATGTGTTTCCTTGACTTTAAACATGCTTGCTCTGGGCCACTGTGATCACACAGTTGTCTTTCTTCCATTATCCTGGGCCTAAACACATCACACACTTCCCTGGGTTGAGGTAAGAGATGCAAAATAGCTGAAGGTTTTCTTCATGATCATCTTGAGTATGACCAGTTGTGGGGGTGAGGGGGTGTTTGTGCATGTGCACGTCGTCTGTGCATATGTGCATGCTGCTTATCTCTCCGCATGTCTGTTGGGCTACACTCGCTATGCTTGTGCAGCGACCCCTCGTCTGCAGCCCTGGCTGGAAGGTGGAGGTGAGATGTCTGGATGATTGTGGTGGGGAAGGATGCCCACACAGCTGCAGAGCCACGCCCACATAGCCACTGAGCCACACCCACATAGCTGCTGAGCCACGCCCACATAGCTGCTGAGCCACACCCACAGGCTCAGGTCGTTCGGCTCAGCTGTGCACAATTAGAATACAGGAGGTTATTGTTACTAGAACTGAGCTCCCTGTTCTAAATTCTGCCAAAGTATAAATAACATGACCCAGGATGAGAATTCGTCATGATGCCAGAGAGGCTGGGAGCTCCTATGGGCTTGACAGAGGGGAGTGGTGGAGCAGGGAGGAGAAAAGTATGGAAATTATCATACGATTGTCAGCTGATGTAGTTCAAAGGTGCACTCTAAAGCTTTTCTATAAAAGGATATATATTTTAAAAACAAACAAACAAACAAAAACCACAGAAATAGGCTGGATGCAGTGGCCCATGCCTGTAATCCCAGCACTTTGGGAGGCCAAGGCCAAAGGATCACTTGATACCAGGATTTTGAGATCAGCCTGGTCAACATGGTGAAACTCTGTCTCTACTAAAACTACAAAAATTAGCCAGGTGTGGTGGTGCTTGCCTATTAATCTCAGCTACTTGGGAGGCTGAGGCAGGAGAATTGCTTGAACCTGGGAGGTGGAGGTTGCAGAGAGTCAAGATCATGCCACTGCACTCCAGTCTGGGCAACAGAGCGAGACTCTGTCTCAAAAAAGAAAACAAAATGCCATTAGGATCTCTGAAACTCCTATTAAACAGAAAACTGAAAAAGCCAGTATTGAGGAGATGGTGAGAGGAAAGCTGGTTACGTGTAGGCAGAATGAGAAAATTCAAGAACAAGACAAAGAAGGACAAGACTGGGGCAAACATGGTAAAAAGAAAGGGACGAGGAGAGAGGGTAAAGGGAAGGAGAGGGTCTGTTGTTACCGGCAGGGCTAATCCCAGGCAATGTTGTGTGCTTGGCAATCTTCTAGCCAAGCTCCCTACCGATAAGTCTCTCGGTACAATGCCGCGGGTATATAATGTGCTTCATATGTTTAATCAACTTTCTTTTCAAAACAAGTATCTAGTTCATCTTAAATAATACTATGTGGGAAATTATAAGTTTGATATCTAGTTATATGTTTTTCTAATACATGTTAGCATAAACACACAATTAGTGTATCTGTCCATCTATCCATCTATGAAGAACCAAAAACGATCTCAGTTGCTGCCCAGTGGTGTGCACAGAATTCCATGGAAAGTCCATTCCCCCCTCACCCCATAACCCATCCCTTAGCCATCATCATCTCTTAATGGAATTATTCAACAGCTGTCTCATAGATGTCGCAGCCTTCAGTATTGGCCTCACTCCAATCCTGACTACAAACTAAAGCAATGGTGATAAATTCTAAAGTGAAAATTATATTATAATTAAAGATGGTTGATGAAATGCATATATTTAGCACTGCTCTAATACTGTTGAAACCATAATAAAGACTTTTTTTGAGGTGTGAAGTCACAAGAGCAAAGAGCATAGGAGAAGCTACCACAACCCACTTGGAAGAAGCCAGCAATCAGATGACAAAGTGCTCCTAGAGAATGTGAGCCCTCAGAAGTAAGAAGTATAAGAGATCGAGACCAACATCCTGGCCAACATGGTGAAACTCCGCCTCTATTAAAATACAAAAAAAAAAAAATTAGCTGGGCGTGGTGGGGCTCACCTGTAGTTCCAGCTACTCGAGAGGCTGAGGCAGGAGAATGGCTTGAACCCGGGAGGCGAAGGTTGCAGTGAGCCGAGATCGTGCTATTGCACTCCAGCCTGGTGAGACTCCATCTCAAAAAAAAGAAAAATACACCAAGAAGGGAAGAAGACGTGGGACTCTGGAAACAAGACTACAACCCATGAGAGAGCATGATTTATGGAGATGTCAAGGAGTTGCCAAGGTCACAGCTGCTGGTCCAGACTGGAGCAGGTCAACAGGTTCAGGAGAGATTCCTTTAAAACAGGAAACTGAGAATCCCTGAGGTGTCTGAAGACATTGAGAGACTTGGGCACAGTGGCTCATACCCGTAATCCCAACACTTTGGGAGGCCAAAGCAGGAGGGGTTCAAGACTAACTTGGGCAATATAGTGAGAGCCCATCTCTACAAAACCTTTTCTTTTTCTTTATTTTATTTTATTTTGAGACAGAGTCTCTCTCTGTCACCTAGGATGGAGTGCAGTGGTGCAATCTTGGCTCACTGCAACCTCCGCCTCTTGGGTTCAAGTGATCTCCTGCCTCAGCCTCCTGAGTAGCTGGGACTAGAGGATTGCACTACCATGCCTGGCTATTTTTTTTTTTTTCCAGATGGAGTTTTGCTCTTGTTGCCTAGGCTGGAGTGCAATAGTGTGGTCTCAGGCTCACTGCAGCCTCTGCCTCCTGGGTTCAAGTGATTTTCCTGCTTCAGACTCCTGAGTAGCTGGGATTACAGGCATGCGCCACCACACCCAGCTAATTTTGTATTTTTAGTAGAGATGGTGTTTTGTCATGTTGGTCAGGCTGGTCTTGAACTCCTAACCTCAGATGATCTGCCCACTTTGGCCTCCCAAATTGTTGGGATTACAGGTGTGAGCCACCATACCAGCTGCTTGGCTAATTTTTTTGTATCTTTAGTAGAGATGGGGTTTCACCATATTAGCAAGGTTGGTCTCAAACCCCTGACCTCAAGTAATTCGCCTGCCGTGGCCCCCGCAAACTGCTGGAATTATAGGCATGAGCCACCATGTCTGGCCTCTACGAAACATTTTTAAAAATTAGCTAGGCATGGGGAAGCATGCCTGTCACCCTAGCTACTCAGGAGGCTAAGGTAGGAGGACCACTAGAGCCCAGGAGGTTGAGGCTCCAGTGAGCTGTGATCGCACCACTATACTCCAGCCTGGGTGACAGAGTGAGACTGTGTCTCAAAACAAACAAAACACACATTGAGGGGAGCTTTACACAACCAGAGGATTCTCAAATTTGTGCTAGCACACAGAAAAGTGGACAACCAATAAAATAGCAGTCATTAACTCCAGACAGAATGCTGTATAGGAAAAGTGATTACAGTGCACGACACGGCTCAGCTGTGAATAGGCCCCGGGAGAGGTGGGGCTGACTGCAGTTCGGGAGCCCAGCGTGTGAACAGCATGGGACAGGAAGTGAGAACAGGTCAGAGGCTGCAAGGGGCCAGTGCTCATCTCCAAGGCAGGAGTGGCTGGGTAATGAGGGAATTGGAAAACCATGTTTGAGATACCTGAAACTGAAAAGGCGAAGTGTTTGAAAGTGGTTGGCTGTGGGGAGGAAGTAAGGGTATGAAACAATTTGCCTCTTTTTTTTTTCTTTTTACGAGACTGAGTCTTACTCTGTCGCCCAGGCTGGAGTGCAGTTGCGTGATCTTGGCTCATTGTAACCTCCACCTCCTGGGTTCAAGTGATTCTCCTGCTTCAACCCACAGCCCACCCACGTCCCCCAGCCCCCTCCAATCTCACCCCCCCCGTCCCCCACCCTCCAGTAGGAGGGACTACAGGCATGCACCACCATGCCCAGCTAATTTTTCTATTTTTAGTAGAGACAGGATTTCACCATGTTGGTCAGGCTGGTCTCAAACTCACAAACTCAAGTGATCTGTCTGCCTCGGCCTCCCAGAAGTGCTGGGATTACAGGCAGGAGCCAGTGTGCCCAGGCTACAATTTGCCTCTTGAAACTGTGAGCAGTGCATAAATTTGAATTTAAAACACCAGATCATGTTATGTCCCTGCTCAAAACCTTATAAGCAATCCCCAACTTACTATGGTTGGACTTGGGACTTTTCAACTTACCATGGTGCAAAAGCGACACACATTCCATTGTATTACACATTCCATTCCTCTACACATTCAGTAGAAATCATTCTTTGAATTTTGATCTTTTCCTCCGCTGGCAAAATGTGGTACAATGAGACTCTGAGAAGAACAGTGAGTGATTCTGGTTTTCGCTTTCAGTGCAGTATTTGATAAATTACATGAGATATTCAACACTTTATTATAAAATAGGCTTTGTGCCAAGTGGTTTTGCCTAACTGCAGGATACTGTAAGTGTTCTGAGGTTAGGAGGACTAAATGCATTTTCAACTTCGTGGTATTTGCAACTTACAATGAGTTTATCAGAATGCAACCCTTTCGTAAATCAAGGAGCACCTGTAATGGCCTGGGTAAAATAGCTTTCGAGGCCCTTTCTGGGTAGGTCCTACCTACGGCCAGGGCTGAGCCTTTCCCTGGTCCATAATGCACACTTCGTGTCAAAATATGCTTCGCCCCTAGAGCCAGCTATGACCTCTTATCTCACACATCTAGAATTTTGAACATGTGGCCCCCAGACTCTCCCCCTCCTCTCCATTCCCTTCTCTGGGCAAACTCTGATTCAATGTCAAGTTTCCATTTGGCCTTCGCTTTTGAAGGAACTGCACCTCTACCCGCCTAACTCCCACCCAGCTAGACTGGGGAAGGTTTCCCGCCCATCTGATTCCGTAATTCCCCTTTGTTCCTTAACACTTCCCATACTTGGCTGCTAGTGCTTTATTAATTATTTTCAACCCTCCACTGGAGAACTCTGCCAGGGCAAGAAAAAAGAAAAGTCTTTTTCATCATATTATCAGGGACTACCACTGTGCCAAGGACATTGTAAAACTCATTATATGGTTGTTAAATGAATCAATCCCACCATCTAGTCCCTGGGGCAATATTTATCAAAATCTCTGTTACAAAAATGTTTTCTCAGCTGAATTTTTGTTTTGTTTTGTTTTTGTTTTTGTTTTGAGACTGAGTCTCACTCTGTCATCCAGGCTGGAGTTTGGTGGCATGATCTTGGCTCACTGCAACCTCTGCCTCTCGGATTCAAGCAATTCTTCTGCCTCAGCCTCCCAAATAGTTGGGATTACAAGCATTTGCCACCATGCCCAACTAATTTTTGTATTTTTGGTAGAGAAGGGGTTTCACCATGTTGATCACGCTGGTCTTGAATTCCTGAGCTCAGGTGATCTGCCTGCCTCAGCCTCCCAAAGTTCTGGGATTACAGGTGTGAGCCACTATGCCTGGCCTGACTTTCAATTTGAAGAGTATTTAGGCATCTAGATATAAATGAACTATATAAAACAAATGCGTAATTGGCCTGTTTGTATGATCCAGTTGGCCAGTGAGATATTTCTCTGTAGAGGATCCTTTCAGAGTTCCTCAAACCACACTTAGGTGGTGAAGTCACCTGTTTGGCTTCATATTACTCAGACAAGCAATGTCATGTGGCAGTTGACCACGTAGTCGCAAGGACTGGACTCCAGGGTTCAAATCCCAGCTTTCTCACTTAGACTTCAGCAAGTTCTTTAGCTTCCCACGACTCAGGTTCCCTATCTGTAAAACTGGTATAAAATGATGCTTACTTCATAGGTGTTTTGCTTTGTTTTGAGACAGAGTCTTGCTCTGTTGCCCTGGCTGGAGTGCAGTGGTACGATCTTGGCTCACTACAACTTCCACCTTCCAGAGTCAAGCGATTTTCCTGCCTCAGCCTCCTGAGTAGCTGGGATTACAGGCATGTGCCATCATACCCAGCTAATTTTTGTTTTTGTTTTTTGAGATGGAGTTTTGCTCTTGTTGCCCAGGGTGGAGTGCAGTGGCGCAATCTGCAACCTCTGACCCTTGGGTTTTCTCCTGCTTCAGCCCAAGTAGCTGGGATTACAGGCCTGTGCCACCACACCCAGCTAATTTTTGTATTTTTAGTAGAGACGGGGTTTCTCTATGTTGGCCAGGCTAGTCTTGAACTCTTGACCTCAGGTGATCTGCCCACCTTGGCCTCCCAACGTGCTGGGATTACAGGCATAAGCCGTCGTGCCCAGCCCTTCATAGATGTTTTTAGAGTGTTTTTAGCATGGTGCCTGGCACATAGTAAGCACTGAGTATATTATCATTATAGCTTCCAGATAGCTTTCTCTATATGCACTCCAGTTTGTTAATATTTTTTAAAGTGTAACTGGTCAAAATTAAACCCAAAACTATTTTGGCTGACAGAGCAAAAGGTACAGGGTTCTAGCACTGCCCTAGATCTAGAAATTTTACTTCTTTTAATGCAGTCTAAAATTACACTGACTTTTTTTTTCTAAGCAACTGTATCATACTGTGGAGTCATAGCGACCTTGCATTTAATAAGCCCCTCAGACCTTTTAGTGTGACTCTCTGTCCAAATAGCACTTACTCTTCCTATATCTGGGCAATCAATTTAAATATATATATATATATATATATATATATATATTTTTTTTTTTTTTTTTTTTTTTTT
>NW_022436971.1:910181-910474 GCF_009761245.1 Sapajus apella | reverse complement strand
ATATTTTTTTTTTTTTTTTTTTTTTTGAGACGGAGTTTCATTCATGTTACCCAGGCTGGAGTGCAATGGCGCGATCTCGGCTCACCCCAACCTCCGCCTCCTGGGTTCAGACAATTCTCCTGCCTCAGCCTCCTGAGTAGCTGGGATTACAGGCACGCGCCATCATGCCCAGCTAATGTTTTTTGTATTTTTAGTAGAGGTGGGGTTTCACCATGTTGACCAGGATGGTCTCGATCTCTTGACCTCGTGATCCACCCGCCTCGGCCTCCCAAAGTGCTGGGATTACAGGCTTG
>NW_022436971.1:884879-910171 GCF_009761245.1 Sapajus apella | reverse complement strand
AATGATTCCCCTGCCTCAGCCTCCCAAGTAGCTGGGATTACAGGCACCCACCACCAATCCCAGATGATTTTTGTATTTTTAGTAGAGATGGGGTTTCACCATGTTGGCCAGGCTGGTCTTGAACTCCTGACCTCAAAGGATCCGCCCTTTTCGGCCTCCCACAGTGCTGGGATTACAGGCATCAGCCACCGCGCCGCCTAACTCATTAGGCCAGAAGGAGGCCAAGGACAGAATCAACACAACTCTAGCAAAGCCTGTTCAAGTCAACAGCAATCAACAGTCCAGCAACATTCTTCACATGCAGTCCTTCAGCCTGCAATTCCTTATCTCTGTCTATAAGGATATCATGATAGAGGTCCCAAACTATCATTTCTTAAAGATGTCTGAAAAATATGGGCTCTAAGGGTGTTTGTTCATAACAGCAAAAAACAGAAAACACCTTAATGTACAACAAGAAGAGATTGAGTGCATCGGTGTTTGTACATGTTTTCAGTGGACAGCTTTTGCATTACAAAAAAATTAAAATTCTGGCCAGGTGCGGTAGCTCACACCTGTGATCCCAGCACTTTGGGAGTCTGAGGCAGGTGGATCACAAGGTTAGGAGTACGAGACCAGCCTGGACCACATAATGAAACCCCATCTCTACTAAAAATACAAAAATTAGCTGGGCATGGTGGTGCATGCCTGTAATCCCAGCTACTCAGAAGGCTGAGGCAGGAGAATGGCTTGAACCCTGGAGGCGGAGGTTGCGATGATCCCAGATCACGCCACTGCACTCCAGCCTGGCCAACAAGAGGGAAACTCTATCTCAAAAAAAAATTAAAATTCTGCACATTCATGTTGCCTAAACTTATTTTTGGCCATAGATAGTGTGGCTATTTGGGGTTAGTTTCCTAGTTTTCCTTCCCTCTTCTGATAATATCACTCTGACTTTCTTTGGGTGGAGAGAATTTCCCTTTCTCACTGGATTACCTCTAGTGAAATTGTCTAATAAAGCAACTCTTGTTTCCCTAACCAGAGGGAGGATACTTGCCCCAAGCTAGGATATTGAACTGTCTCTTCAAGGACTTTAAGAACTAAGAACATTGGAACTGATGTGTCACAGCATGTGTGCCCTGATCCAACTGGCTATAAATCCCTGCTGCCAGAGCCCAGAGCTGCCCGGTGTCCTGCTCTTTCTGATTTGGATTTTCCATCTCTCGCTTTGATGTGGTGAACTCCCCATAATTCCCAATGAAGGGCATTTTGCTTAAATCATCCACTGTTAGTTTCTGTTGCTTATGATAAAAATCTTTAATTGGTTTAGTGAAGTCCCTTAAAATATTTTAGAACTGTTTTTCAAATTCCAATATATAAAACAGCGTGCAGGCCAAGTTCAATGGCTCACATCTATAATCCCAGCATTTTGGGAAACCGAGGCAGGCGGATTGCTTGAGTCTGAGAGTTTGAGACCAGCCTGGGCAACACAGTGAGACGTCATATCTGCAAAAAAAAAATACCAAAAAAAAAAAAAATAGCCAGAGGTAGTGGCAGGTGCCTATAATCCCAGCTACTCTGGAGGATGAGGTGGGAGGATTGCTTGAGCCCGGGAGACAGAGGTTGCACTGAGCCAAGATTGTGCCACTGCACTCCAGCCTGGGTGACAGAGTGAGACCCTGACTCAAAAACAAACATACAGGCCAGGCGTGGTGGTTCACACCTGTAATCCCAGCACTCTGGGTGGTCAAGGTGGGCAGATCATGAGTTAGGCCAACATGGTGAAACCCTGTCTCTACTAAAAAGACAAAAATTAGCTGGGCATGGTGGCGCATGCTTGTAATCCCAGCTACTCAGGGGGCTGAGGCAGGAGAATTGCTTGAACCTGGGAGGCAGAGTTTGCAGTGAGCCGAGATCATGCCACTCTAGCCTGGGTGACAGAGCAAGACTCCATCTCGAGAAAACAAAACAAAACAAAAACATACAAACAAAAAACCCAAACAGAAAAATAAAGAAAAAAACAGAGTGCTCTTGCACGTGGCTGGTCTGTCCATTTGGCAGCCTCTTCCCTGTACAATAAACTCCCAGAGCTCTACGAATGCAGTGTGAAGTCGAAGTCATCTTTCGAGAATGGAATGCCTCCTCTCCTCTCTGGTGATGCTAAGTATAAAGACTTCACTTGTTATTTCCTACAAGTCTTATTGTTTGTTAATGTGTGTTCTCCTGTCTTTCATGTTAGAAGCTTTCCCCAAATGTCTGACGATTTTTGGCTCTCAGTTTCTATTTGAAAGCAACACAGTAAAATGATGATCAGAAATGTACATGGGCAGGGCTTGTACCCAATTCTCCTCTTTTCAACTCCACTCCTTGCCTCTGAGGTCCTTAGTGCTTCGGATTCCTGAGACTTCCTGGCGTTCTGTTGCCCAAATTGTCTTCCTTCGTTGGCATCTCCTTTTGTAGTCACTTGCTTCCAGCTTTCTCTGTTCTGCCAAGTCAGTTACCACTCATCCATTTATTTTCCACCTTCCAAAAATGCGTTGTCATTGCTAGTCCTGTCGTCTCCTCTCCTAATCTCTTTATCTGCAGATTTTTATCTTTCTTGTTCCTTTCATATGATTTTAGTGTTTTTTAGTGAGAAGGAAGTAGAGATAATAGTTGGGTTCATTATTTCAGTAGAAATCTCTACCTTTTCTGGAGTTACCATGTTTTATTTTTACATTAAATACAAATAGGAGTATTTTTAACTTTATGAAGACACAGTCCTATAACATTTGTTTGTCGTCTACCAGTAGTCTACAAACCTATTAGTCAAATCAAAAAGGAAATAAAGACGGTTACTATGATTTGTCCTTAATAAATTCATTGGGTTCACTTGATTATTTTCTGAGCGTTCACAAAAGCAGCCCTGTTTAACCAGGTGATCCTATTAATTGTCAGTACTCAACACCAAGCTGGTAATGAGCAGAACCCACTATTTTCCTTCATACAAGGTCAACCCAATTGCAATTCCTTTCTAGTTTCTCATGAAATTTTAAAGCTTATTGATAGTTGCTTTGCAATTCCTTTTCCAAGTCCCCTTAGCTTCTTATAAATAAATTTGTCTAGACATGAGGTTTTTATTTATTTATTAAAATAATTACTCTAAATAAATTGCTCCACCTACTGTAGGCTTGAATCCTCGTTTTGCAATGTTTGTCCTAAGGCTTTTTAGTTTGAAGACTGCACTCGATTTTTTTCTGGGAAAAGTGGGACTGCCTAGCATCTAAACACCCTTCTCATCTGTGGGGGAGTCCAAACATATGTGGGGACAGGGCTCCACCTCCCGCTATGAAAACCAAAGGGATAGAAATTCTCTCTCCTTGTCCTCTAGCAAGAGAGCATGTGACCAAGGCTCAGTCAATCAGGATTTTGAATACCGGGGGAATAATGTAAAGACAAAAAAGGTGGGAGCTTTTTCACTGCAGCAGTAGAGGAGTGGAGAGCAGTGTGGGATAGGCATCCTTTGCCAGTGATACCTAAAGTAGAAGGACCAGTAGCCACTGATGGCAGTTACAGCCAGGGTGGCCCTATTCTGGTGGCAGGACCTTGATAGAATTTGGCTGCCTAACCTCTCTTGATCCCTGGATGGGGCTTTTTTGTCTGTCTGTTTGTTTTTGAGAAGGAGTCTCACTCTGTTGCCCAGGCTGGAGTGCAGTGGCTCGATCTCAGTTCATTGCAAGCTCTGCCCCTGGGGTTCAAGTGATTCTCCTGCCTCAGCCTCCCAAGTAGCTGGGATTATAGGTGCCTGCCACCACACCTGGCTAATTTTTGTATTTTTAGTAGAGGGAGGTTTCACCATGTTGGCCAGGCTGGTCTTGAACTCCTGATCTCAGGTGAACTGCTCGACTTGGTCTCCCAAAGTGCTGGGATTACAGGTGTAAGCCACCACACCTGGCCCCTGGCTAGGTTTTGATCTTGGTGTTGTGGACTTTCCCTTGATTCTGTGAACTGCCTTACACCATTCCAGCAAATTTCTTTTGCGCTGAAGTTAACAAGAGTCAGTTTCTGATAACTGGACCAAAAACCTTGACTAGTACAGAGAAATTGGTAGAAGGAGATGGTTGCAGATGACAGCACCCTGGAGAAATGGATGAGGGAAGGAATCTGATCTGGCTACCTAGTTACTTAAGACTGAGAGCAGTAAAAATTTAGTTAGTATGTAGGGATAATATGTGCTTGATATTGTATAGTGGTAGAAAAAAATTAAAAGATACTTTCCAGATCACTGTTTATTAAAAGCAATTATTTGTCCCTGCAAACTATAGGAAAGTCAAAAGAAATTCAAAACCTTCAGAGTGGTGTTAACTTCTTTTCTTGGCTCTAGTCTGCTTCAACAAAAATAGATTACAAGCTCAGCTCCTTAAATTCTCAGATCATAATACAGATGAACACACAGGCACTTTCTAAGATCATACTAAAGAGAATCGCATTTCTCACAGCTACAGAACAGAGGTAACTGAAAGCCAAACTCCATGAATTAGCAAATTACAAAGTCAGCTGAATTTTTAGCCTCACTAGGACCCGTATGTGAAAGTTAGAGCATTGATTGGGACCGCACTGCCGCTCGAGAACTGGAATGAGAAATAGGAGGATATCTGAAAAACTCAGGGAACTCTGTGCCCCCAAGCCTCACTAAGCCTTCATCACCAGCCAGAACACAGCCTGCTCCTATGTGTAATGAGGCTATTATTGCTTTACATGAAGATGCCCCTAAGAGAGTTATCTTGCAAAAGGAAGCCAATTATCTTCCTGTTTGACTCCCCTCACTCCTCATTATCTCCAAACTTATAACTAGAATTAGGTACCAGCATGTCCAGGAGGGCCAATTATAAAGTACAGCCAGAGAGTTAATGATTAGCACACACTGGACAAGACACACACACACACACACGCGCGCGCACACGCGCACACACCCCAAGATTTGCTAATTTACAGTAATGTGAAGGAACGTACATAGGAATGGATATTCTGAGGGAAAAAGTAACATTTTAGATTCAGGCTGAATGCATCAATGCAGATATACTTTCTAGAAATTCAGATTTAGCAGGTTGACTCAAGTAGCTGGAAATGTTTCTAAGTATTTTCTTGGTTGGTTGCCTGAAACCTAGTCACTGGGGAGGACAATGCAAAATGCAGTGGAGGTACAAAGTGGTGTCACGTTGAGGAAGGAATTCGAAGGCGCGGGAAGACAGAAATACTGGAGGGCATTCACATGTCCTCTTTTTATGTCCCCAAGGTGGCCCAGAAAGCCAGTGAAGAAAATACCAGCATCTTTGAGAATGCTTTAGTGACTGTCTAAGTAGGCCAGGAATGCCGATGGGAGATGCTGCAGCTGCCATGGTTCCCCTTATTTTAATGGCAGTGGATAGATCCCAGGTCAGCAGACGCTAAATGGTGGCACTTAACTGCTGGTGGCGTGGACGTGACTTTCCTCTTAGGCAGCAAGGCCAGCATGATGACCAGAAACTTCAGGCCTTCAAGCCTCTCTTTGTGTTTTGGTTTTGGGTGTTTTTTTGTTTTTTATTTTTTTGGTTGGTTGGTTGGTTGGTTTTTGAGACAGGGTCTTGCTCTGTTGCCCAGGCTGAAGTGCAGTGACACAATCATGGCTCACTGCAGCTTTCACTGCCTGGGCTCAAGTGATCCTCTGACCTCAGCCTCCAGAGCGTAGCTAGGACTACAGGCTCAAGCCACTATGCCTGGCTAGTTTTCATATTTGTTGGGTGAGACGGGGCTTTGCCCTGTTGTTCAGACTGTCTCAAACTCCTGGGCTCAAACAATCTGCCCACCTCAGTCTCCTAAAGTGCTAGGATTACAGGCATGAACCACCATGCCCAGCCCCTTCAAGGCTTTTTGATCATAGGGCCTCAGTACCAAAACAAATGATTAGCCACTAGACATCCTCAGAATCACAGAAATGGCCTCCTGACCTGTGGAATAAAGCCTGTATGTAAACAGGGCCATTTGAAAGTAACTGTACTTCCCTCTACCTATCCAAAATCAGTCAAAACAACACTACATCCCCAGGGAAATCATCACCAGGATCTTGTTAGACGCCAGGTGCAGAGTTATATTACATTTCCATTAACTATTTAGTTTGGCTACTACAGAAACTGGCTGGATCTTGAAAAATCACATGGGTCCTCAGTGCTCTTGTATCTGCTGTTCCAGATGGGGTCTCCTAATAGAGCCTGTGGCACCTGGAAGACTGCAATAACCCTAATGTCTTTGTTCTCTATCTCAGGAATTAGAAGGCGCCGGGAACAGGGTTGTTTTCACCTGGAAGAGAAATATTAGGGCAACATGCCATCTTCCTTGGCATTATCATCTCTCTGTCTCTGGACAAGAATGAAATTCACAGGACACTGATTGTCTTTTTATCCCATTAGGCATCATGCTAGTCTACAATACTGATCCTACATCATGATGATAGGATCTAAAGATCTGGAAGTTCCAGGTACCCAAAGTACCTTGATAAAACACATGCCAGAGTAAGGAAAGGAGGATGGGAAGGAGAGTGATTCTAAGAAAATGCAGGCGTCTGTCGCCTCAGTGATGCTTCTAGAGGTTGTAGGGGTCTAACTCCCATCAGAACACCCCATACAAAATGAAGACTAGGTTGAGCACCTTTTAATCTCATCACTAAGAAAGAGGCATAAGCAGCTAGGTGCGGTGGCTTACACCTGTAATCCCAGCACTCTGGGAGGCCGAGGTAGATGGATCACCTGAGGTCAGGAGTTTGAGACCAGCCTGGCCAACATGGTGAAATGCTGTATCTACTAGAAATACAAAAAAAATTTAGCCAGGTGTGGTGGGCGCCTGCAGTCCCAGTTACTTGGGAGGCTGAGGCAGAAGAATTACTAGAACCTGGGAGGCAGAGATTGCAGTGAGCCAAGATTGTGCCACTGCACTCCAGCCTGGGCAACAGAGCAAGACTCCATCTCAAAAAAAGGGAAAAAAAGGAGATAAAAAGGAGGTACAAGCTTTGCTGGGCCTTTTTAGGCTTTTTTTTTTTTTTTTCCTGAGACAAGGTCTCCCTCTGTCACCCAGTCTGGAGTGCAGTGGTATGATCTCGGCTCACTGCAGCCTCAGCCTCCCAGGCTCAGGCAATTCTCCCACCTCAGCCTCCCAAGTAGCTGGAACCACAGACACATGCCACCATCCCTGGCTAATTTTTGTAATTTTGTAGAGACAGGGTTTCACCATGTTGCCCAGGCTGATCTTGAACTGGGCTCAAGCAATGCTCCCGCCTTGGCCTCCCCAAGAGCTGGGATTACTGGTGTGAGTCATAGAGTCGGCCCTATTTATGTATTTATCTTTGAGATAGATACTCTCTCACCCAGACTGGAGTGCAGTGGGACAATCTCGGCTCACTCTAACCTCCGCCTTCTAGGCTCACGTGATTCTCCTAACTCAATCTCCTGAGTAGCTGGGATTACAGGCACTTGCCACTACTACTCAGCTAATTTTTGTATTTTTAGTAGAGACGGGTGTTCACCATGTTGACCAGGCTGGTCTCAAACTCCTGACCTCAAATGACCCACTTGCCATGGCCTCCCAAAGTGCTGGGATTGCAGGTATGAGCCACCGCGCCCAGCCAGATCCTTTTCAGACTGTCCAGGTAACACACACCTCAGTCTGGTATGCATCTCCAATCCATTTGCCAAATGACTTGAAAGGCTTCCCGGTTTTCAGCAGGGGCCAGAGAAAGAAAATCTTCTCCAGGTTTCAGCATGTGTGATTCGGCCACTTGACCTTAACAACGCAGTGGATCCAAATAGTGCTTGAGTTAACAATGGCAAACTGGGCTGCAGAACGTAGCTGTGGCAAGCCTGATGAAGAGAATCACTGTGGAGACCTTTATTGTTTTGTATCAATCCATGACTTCTTCAGTAAGCGGCTGTTACTTTTGTAAGAGATACTCTTGGCCTGCTAGTGAGCCTTGAAAAAGATGGAATGTCACCCACAGAGCATCTGGTCCCGGTGAGATGTTGAGTTACCCACTGAGGACTTGGTAACGTCTGAGCCACAGGGCCGTAAAGTTGAGTGTGGTTAGCAGCTTACTAGAAAGCAGTGAGAGCAGGTTCAAGTAGGTCCTGGAGGCACAATGAAAGAGAATTCGTTCACACGTCTCATACATCAGCTCCTGCCACTTGCTGCCACTTCCTCAGCCCGCATCTGTGGCCTCCTGTGGAGCATCCTACCAGCCACATCCATGAACAACCCCATTCAGATTTGTTCTAAAGGGCATCCTCTTGGTGGGCAGTGCATATAGCCCATCTCACTGTCCACTTTGTCTTGAAGAATTGATAACTTGAGGTAAGAGTTTACAGTGAGTGTCTGGCAGTGTCCGGTTGTATAGCAAGTGACTTGGGACAAGACTGCAGAATAGTTTTGGGGAAGAGGTACTTTTCATGCCCTGTTGGTCAGAAATGATGTTGTCATTTTGGAGCAAGATGTTTGGGGAAGAAGAAAATAAAATGGTCCAGGTGTAGTGGCTCAGGCCCATAATCCCAGCAATCTGAGAGGCTGAGGCAGGTGGATCACTTGAGATCAGGAGTTCAAGACCAGCCTGGCTAACATGCTGAAATGCCGTCTCTACTAAAAAATACAAAAATTAGCTGGGCATGGTGCTGCGTGCCTCTAATCCCAGTTACTCGAGAGGCTGAAGCATGAGAATAGCTTGAATTCAGGAGGCAGAAGTTGCAGTGAGCTGAAATCATGCCACTGCACCCCAGCCTGGGTGACAAAGTAAGACTCTGTCTCAAAAAATAATAAGTAAGTAAATGTTTTTAGAATTTCCATAGTTACGATAAGTTGGTCAGAAATGTTTTCAAAAGTTACACTCTTGGCCGAGTGCAGTGACTCGCACCTATAATCCCAGTACTTTGGGAGGCCAAGGCGGTCGGATCACTTGAGGTCAGGAGTTCCAGACCAGCCTGACCAACATGGCGAAACCCTACCTCTACTAAAAATACGAAAATTAGCTGGGCTTGGTGGTGCATGCCTGTAATCCCAGCTACTCAGGAGGCTGAGGCAGGAGAAACATTTGAACCCAGAAGGTGGAGGTTGCAGAGATCACACCACTGTACTCCAGCCTGGGTGACAGGGCAAGACTCCATCTTCAAAAACAAGATATAAGGAATCCCTTATATGATTTTCTTTGAGTTGAATCACACTCATATCTCATCAAGATCCCTTTTTGTAATTATTGCTTCATTAGAGAGACAGAAACAGAAAGTAGAGGAAATAGAGTTGAATATTTGAAAGTCAGGACATCCTCAATGAAGTCAGTAATGGACAGATGTGACTACACTCTTGGGGCTATATCAAGCAGATTCACAAGAAACGGATGTTTCCAGAATGCCCACGTACAGTTAGAAATATAACTACATACGGGACTGAAATGTTCAAATTGGCTGGCTTGCCAGCCACATAAAGAAACTAAAATATAACCAGAAGATTGTGGTGAACCAGGGAAAAGAACAAAGACAATTAGCAGGTTTATCTAAAGGTATTAAACTTGATCATCTGATGCATCCATCTATGGGAACATACCTGACAATGGGACTGAAATACCTGGGTCTGCTGGTCAGGGATGTCTGTCCCCCAAAGAGGTGTTTGTTTCAGGTCCATTGCCCAAGTCAGGCTCCCTGAGCACTCCTTTCCCAGGCTTCAGTCTGACCATCTGCATTATTTTAATGTGCATTTTCTTTTAGGGTGAGTACAGCCCCAGCACACTGGCTCTAACCTATAATCCTTGCACTTTGGGAGGCCAAGGCAGGAGGATCACTTAAGCCAGGAGTTCAAGGCTGGCCTGGGTAACATAGTGAGACCCCATGTCTACAAAATACAAAAATAAAAAAGATTAGCTGGGTGTAGTGGCATGTGGCTGTAGTCCCAGCTACTTGGGAGGCTGAGGCACAAGAATCGCTTAAACCTGGGAGGTTGCAATGAGATGAGATCGTGCCACTGCACTCCAGCCTGGGCAACAGAGTGAGACCCTGTCTCAAAAAAACACAACACAACAAAGAAGTGTGACTACAACATAGTAGATGAGGACCAAGCCTGAGCCAGAGATATGTGAATACTGTCCTCTGAAAGAGTGACAACATCCACACACTCTGTCCCCTGGTACTCCCCAATGCCTGAGACTCCCATTGTGAATAGTTACCTCCTCCATTGGCTTCTCTCACTGACAGTTACTGTGTCAATTGAAGTTGTGAATTACTTTGCCCTTAACCACACACCCATCATTATATTCAGTTGTGTTGCGAGTTCTCATCTGCTTATTACAAAACCAGCTCCCATCTCCTTTTCCAGAGTCTCATGTTGTAGGCATTTCTGTTGCCCCTTAGCGATGTCCCCTTAACTACCACTAAAGGAAACTCCCCATCTTTATCCTGTGACAGCCTCCTCCTTGCTCTATAGTCTGGGTCTCTTATGCTGCCCGCTCTCAACTCCTCCCAGCCATGTCCACCAGTTCCCTCTCCCTGCAGAACCCAGCCTTCTTCCATGGGTCTGGCATGGAGCTCAAGAATCTGCCCTGTAGCAAGCTCCCCATGGACTGCTGGCACAAGCTGAAGGGAAGCCCTCTGTGAATGACCTTCAGTTCCCCAGCGACCTTCTTTGAACAGTGACATTGGCCAGATTCATCTGCCACCTCATCTGTTGCCACATCACCAACCTGCAGCTTAGCTACTTGCAATCTGGTGAGAAACAGAAGAAAGAGAACAGAGCTTGGGGAAAAGCAGACTTAGACTGGAATCCTGCTTCTACCATTTATTGTGTGACTCTGGGAATGGCTCTTTTAAAAATGCGTTTCCTAATTCCAATCTATTTCACAGGGTTGTTGTGAGGCTTAGATCGAGAAAGATGCTTCCTTCAATGAGTATGTGCTGAGCACCTCCTACGCACCAGGCACCGGGTACTGGGTACTGGTACAAATACCCATTCCTTGCTTCTTCCGTCTCCTTCCCCCTCTCATTGCCCTGAAACCTGAAGGTCACCGTTTTAGTTCCCCCTTCTCTTGGCTGGCTTTGTATCTCATCCAGCTGCCTCCTGCCACTCTTAGTTTCCTGAGAGGTGACATTGGGCACATTACTGATGAATTCCTCGTCTTGATTCCTGATCAAGGCTTCTGTGTGTCCAGTCTCTGGGTGGGAAACCCAGTGTGCCAAGCTAAGCAATGTGGAAACCAGTGTGGACCCATTTCCGCCTTGCCGATGAGCTGACAGCCAGAGTTAGCCATAAGGAGCCAGCTTGCTGTATCCTGTCCCCCTGGCCCAATGGAGCCCCTTAAAGCCTAAGGAGCCTCCCAGGTAGAAGGCTTGCATGGCCCATGTCTTGCCATCCTAAGAGCCACCTCCTAAGGGAAGGAGAAAGAGAATGCATGGGGATGAAGATGAGTTTTGTAAGCCCTTCCCATTCTTCCCTGGGAAGCAGGAAGAGACTTCGTTCTGTACAACCCTGCTGTGCATCTTCAATGCCCCCAATGCCAGGAACCGTCTTACTGGAAGAGGCGGCCACGAGTCAGTGAGGAAATATGTCCGGTCACCAGGGACCTCCTAGCTCCATACCCATTGGCCCTGTCTGCTCCTTCCCCCACCTATTAGCAACATCTCACACTGTTGATTCCCCATAGCTTCCAGAAGAATCTTCCTCACTGAATAGAGGCCAAAGTCCTTAGGTACTCAGGGCCTTCTGGGACTGGGCCAAAGCCTGCCTTTCTTACTGCCTCCCTCCCCATATCCCTTCAGCTCGCATATGCTTCTATCAAATGTGCCATTTGCTTTTCTTTATAAATAGCTGTGACTTCCCGACACCTGCCTTTGCTCATGTTCCATTCTGTCTCCATGCCCGGCTCCTTCCCTAACTCCCTCCCAGTCCACCCAGGTGGAGCCTCTCTCCTAGGCTTCTGCCAGGACTCCGTTTTTCTCTCTGTCTGAGGTATATCTCACTGTCCTAACTTGCCTTCTCTACTGGGCTGTGAGTTTTCTGGATGGCAGGGACTTTTTATTCTCTCCCTACCGTGTCTTGCACGTAGTAGGTTCTCAATAGACACATGTGCCATAGTTTAGAACATGAGTGAGTCCTAACCGACCAGATGTCAGATACTAATGGGACTCAGACTTCAACTCAATTTTGTCTGCTGCATGCATGTTGGTGTGTGGATGTCTGAGCTTCTCCATTATGTTCACTGAGAATTGCTGAACATCTTCTTCCTTGGACCATCGTCGTGAGACTGAAGTCAGCTGTCATCCTTGAGCCAGAAAAGTGAGGGTTGACTAGAGATCTGGAAGCTGAGGATTGGGGTTAAGTATCAAAGAGGAATCCTGTGGCCAGGAAGAGTTCAGAAAAGGGAAAGTGGGCACGGCCAGGGATCCTTAACTGCAGAGCTGCCAAATGCTGAGGGGGCTGTGGTGAATGTAAAATGCAGCATGCTTTATTGGGAAAGGGGCGATATCAGGGTCCAAAGCCCACACAAGGCAGTGGCTCTACAAGGCTTGAAGGGCAGGGTTTGGCTTAGGTGGGCGAGGGTAACTTCCCTGGAGAGGTTGCATCTGGCCCTATTGAAGAGCTGTGGCTCTTCCTACACCAGTACCAATTTTCAGGTCTTAGGGGCTCAGCATCTCACATGTTCTTTTTGTGTTCTCTATTAGCCAGGTTTACAATTTCCTGGAGGCGTTTTTCTTTTTATATATTTAGTTTTTTGAGACAGGGTTTTACCTGGTTCCCCAGGCTGAAGTGCAGTGGTGCCGCTATGGCTCACTGCAGCCTCAACCTCCCAGGCTCAAGTGATTCCCCTGACCTCAGCCTCCCCAATAGCTGGAACTACAGGCACATGCCACCATGCTTGGTTAATCTTTTTTATTTTTAATATTTTAATTTTTTTATAGAGACAGGGTCTCACTGTGTTGCCAGGGCTGGTCTCGAACTTCTCGGCTCATGCAGTCCTCCCGTCTCGATCTCCCAAAGTGCTGGGATTACAGGCATGAGCTACCACGCCTGGCCCTGGAGGCATTTTTCTTCCTCTCTTTTCATTTTGTTTAAACCATCCTTTGATCCCGTTGGCCAGTCAGTTTCTGGGAAAGCCTGTTCCTTGGCTGTGGTGAGATGCAGATTTCCTTAGCTATGACCAGGAGAGCCAGATCTGACTTTTTGAGATCACCTATGTAACTAGCTCTTCTTTTATCTTCCCTGTCATGCAGATCAGCAGGAAGAAGAGACAGAAACAATGGCATGGACCTTCATGTCCTTCAGAGTGAGGGTGGGCTTGGGCCTTGCAGTGAGAACAAGTATCACCCAGGATGGAGATCAGTGGGAGGGGGGCGGGGGGGTCATGGATGGGTGACAGGTGCCTCCTACCACTGGCAACAAGGAGAGAGTGAAGAGGCAGAATTTCCTTGGTCTAGACTAGAGTCTGGGTCATGGGCATGGCTGTGCTTGACCTTCTGACCAGAAGCAAGTGGACATGGATTTGAGCTTCGTGTAAGAAAGGAGACTCCCCTCCAGGAACCAGAGGGGCTGGTAGCTGAAGAAGGTGACCTGGCCCCTCTCTAGAAGGTGAACACAGGGTAAACCCAAGCCCATGAAGTGATGCAACTGGGATTATCTGCTTGGTGCTTTTAAATCTCAACATGTCAACCACAAATACCTCAAACACTGCTCACACCGTGGTAAAGTCTAGTTGCAAAATCTGTCCTGCAGCAGTGTTCTTTCCAGATGCTCAGGCCCCATCTCCTGGCAGCAGGCAGCTCTCCCCACCCACCCCTTCCCACTCGTGCCCCTCCTATGGCCCAAGGCAACTCCCAGCAACCTTGGTGAACCAAGCCCATCCTGCCACCCAGGCTCCGGAGCTGTTTGCGTGTTGTGCAGATGCAGCCTTCAGCCTTGGATACCCACCCACTCCTCTGCTTGGGAGTTGTTTTCACAGGCTGCTCTTCCTGTAGCTTCAGAGAAGTAGGTCAAGTAGGTTAACTTGCTTTGAGGGAGAAGTGCCAGGGGTTCAAGTCATCCAGCCTGGAGGCAGGAATCCTGGGTTCTATTTCTGGCTTCACAGCTAATCAGCTGTGTGACAGGCGTTAGGGGCTCATTCTCCCATCTGGGTCTCCCTGGGTCCTTCTCTAGGTCCCATAGTTTTTTTATTTTCCTGAAGCTATATTCCCTGGGACTGTCATCTTCCTCCCTCTTCCCTCCCTCTGAGAGGTACTTTAAAGATGTTGGCTGCTCAAGGTTGGCACCCTGGGCAAGAGGGGCTGCAGTTGTTGTAGCCGATGAGGAGGAGATTAGAGGCTTTTGTGTAGACACAGTAGAGCTGATGGGGCCATGTGAGGCTGGAGTGTCAGGAAGCCAGACTCCTATAACTACAGGACAGGCCCTGGTGATGTGATGATGGGGATGCTGAAGCCCAGAATTCGAGTGAGGGTCCTGGGTTTTATGCAATGGCTGGAGATTCCCTCCCACTTCTAAGCCTCCCTTTCTGTGTCATGCAGGGAAATTCAGTCTCTGGTTCATATGGAAACTTGGGACCTAACCGTGCCGCTTGCTTATGGCAGAGGATATCATTTGAGCTGTCACAGCAGAGGACCACGTTAACCAGGGTGCACTTTGGCCAAAGAATAATAACCTTTCTAAGGCTTAGTTCCTCTGGCCTGACCAAACCAATCCTAGGAGGCCCCTGGGCTCCAGTCAAGGTCACAGGAGAGGCCCGACATGGATGAGGCCTGGGGGAGCAGGGTGGAAATTAAGTGCCCAGGTTGGTATACATAGCCTCAATCCCTCTCCAATCTCCACCCTCCAAACCCAGTCATGGGGTACATGAAACAGGTGAGGCAGAGAAGCAAATGTAGGTCAAGGGCAGGAAGGAGCATGAAACTTTAGACTGCCAGGAACTCCGAACTGCCTCAACTTATAGCACAGCTGTGGATGTGCACATCAGTGTGTACCACCAGGCAGCATGGTGTGACGGAAAGAAAATGGGTTTTGGATGGCGTGTCCTGGGTTTGAATCTCTGCCTGCCCATGTACTGGAGAGTAGTCTAACCTCTCTGGGCCTCGGTTTCCCAGCTGTGAAATGGGAATAATAGTACTTATCTTGCACAGTTGCTGAGAGCGTTCCATGAGACGAGACAACCTGAGTAAAGTAGCTGGCATAGACCTATCACATGTGGGGCACTCAGTAAATGTGACGTTCTTTCTACTTTCCTTCCTGTCATACCCGTCACCATGTTTTGGATTTCTGCAGCTAAAGATAGGAACCCCAATTCTCACTTTGCCTCCTTTTCGTAGTTCACCTACGTGGCTGACTTCTGCTCAGCACCTCTTCAGGGGCACACTATTCTGGAGAGTTGGAACCTAGAGTTCCGCCCTTCTGGTTTTTTTTTGTTTTGTTTTTTTGTTTTTTTGAGATGGAGTTTGGCTCTTGTTGCCCAGGCTGGAGTGCAGTGGTGTGATCTCGGCTCACCACAACCTCTGCCTCCTGGGTTCAAGCGATTTTCCTACCTCGGCTTCCCGAGTAGCTGAGATTACAGACGTGCACTACCACACCCGGCTAGTTTTTCGTATTTTTAGTAAAACGGGGTTTCTCCATGTTGGTCAGGCTGGTCTCAAACTCCTAACCTCAGGTGATTCACCCACCTCGGCCTCCCAAAGTGCTGGGAAATTCAGGCCTGAGCCACTGCACTGTTTGAAACTGTGAGCCCAAAGACCGTATCTCAGATTCCTCTTATGCATAGTGCCACCCATTGTGGTCAACTTCTATGGCACCGTTTCCTGCACATATTTTGTCTGAACACCTTGACTACACCTCAGAGAAGCTGGGTATAGGCCGATTCCTTCACCATTGAACACATGGAGCCCAGAGAACAATGTTGGCTGCTGAGCCCCGGGGGGTGAACAGAGATCAGAGCCTCTTTTCATGGTTCTCACAGGCCATATGACAGACAGATGGGAGAAACTGGCTTCTGCAGGGCCAAAGACCTCTGGCCAAGGCACCCATACCAAAGGGGACAGACTGGCCAAAGCGGCGTTATCCCTGTCTCCTTAGGAACCGCATTCCAGTGGGATCTGTTTAGGAACACAGGTTGGGAGTATGGGTGGGGAGACCTACTCCAGGCCCGGTTCAGTCATGAGGATTCAGGAACACCTCCAACAGCTGATGCTAACTACGCTTGCCAGATAAAACATAGGTGGGATCTGAGTTTGAGAAAACAAACAAAAAATGTTTTTAGTATGTCTCACATGCCACCTGGGGCGTACATTACAAATCAGTCCGTTTATATTTGAAACTCAAATTACATTGGCCATCTTGTCTTTTTTTTTTTTTTTTGACACAGAGTCTCACATTGTTGCCCAGGCTGGAGCGCAGTGGCACCATCTCGGCTCACTGAACCTCTACCTTTTTGGTTCAAGCAATTCTCCTGCCTCAGCCTCCCAAGTAGCCGGGATTACAGGCATGTGCCACCACGCCTGGCTAATTTTTGTATTTTTAGTAGAGACGTGGTTTTGCCAACCCTGGAGCTGTCAGGAAGGCTTTTGGGTTGGGCGCTGGTACAGGGACAATTCTCTATAACAGCGTTTTTCCTCTACCCTCACATCACAACAATCAACACAGATGAGTTGTGACCAAATAAATGTGTGTGCGGGGGTTCCCCTACGCAGCAAGCAGCTGGGTGTCCTCTAATGCAGTTCTGACACTGAAAGATAGTGTCAGATCCCACAGGATGAGGGCTTAGTCCCCAAGACTGCCCCCAACAACACCCAGTAAATCTGGACCTCCAAAACTTCTGACCGACTGGTTTCAAGCTGGGATTCCCATGATCCCCTCTTTGGGTTCAGTTAATTTGCTGAAGTGGTTCAGAGGGACTGAAATTTGCAAAGGTCAGAGATGGTAGAGGAAAAAGTATGGTAAGTGTGTTGTCCAAGCCTGTCTGCAGGAGCACAGTTGAGGAGGGAACTGGGGGTGGAAGTCAGGTGGGAAAGAAGTCTGGGGCCCTGTTGGGAGGACCTTGAGTGCTATGCTGTTATGAAAGACATTAGTTTTCCTCCACGATTCCTGCCTCGTAACTCCCACAGCCCTTGTTACAGTCTTTTGCTGTAATATTGCGTGTGTTAGGCCACAGGAAACAGAATCTCTCTTCCTTCTCCAGCCGTCCTTTCACCTGCCCCAAGGCGGGACTTTAATCTTTCCTGAATGGTCATTCTTAAGATCCTCTCCAGAGAGGTTCCCATCCCTTACCCCGGGGGAAGGAATGCTGACGTTATGAAGCTTTCATAAAAACCCAAGAGGAGCTTGGATCCCTGAACACTTGGAGGTTCCTGAAGGGTGGCACCCTTTGGAGGGTGTAGAAACTCTCCACCCCTTCCCCATACCTGAATGGTGTTTTTTCATTTTTCCCTTCATGAAACTCTTCTCTGCTCCTTATATGTGCCTCCGTAGTCATTATAAGATTTTATGATAATTTTTACATGTCTCCCAGTTCCTAAGTATCTTCCACAGTGTCTAGCACATCATTTACCGAGTGATCGGTAAATAGCTGATAGAAAGAACGAATTAAACTATCTGGCTTGTGAGTTATCTAAATAGAGGTCTGTGCTTCTCATGCAAAATTGACCATGTTTTTTCTTGCCACGTGTTTTTCTTTTTTTTTGGAGATAGAGTCTCGCTCTGTTGCCCAGGCTGGAGTGCAGAGAGGCAATCTAAGCTCACTGCAACCTCCGTCTCCCGGACTCAAGAGATTCCCCTGTCTCAGCCTCTCAAATAGCTAGGATTACAGGCATGCGCCACCATGCCCGACTAATTTTTATATTTTTAGTAAAGATGGGGTTTTACCATGTTGGCCAGGCTGTCCTAGAACTCCTGACCTCAGATGATCTGCTCACTTTGGCCTCCCAAAGTGCTGGGATTAGAGGTGTGAGCCATGATGCTCGGCATCAAATAATGTTTTTATCAATATTCATCTGGAATTCCCTGCCAGACTTTTCATTCTTTGAAAACACTACATTTCCTTCTGTACTGCAGACACCAATGTTTCATGAGTATATATTGTGTTGAGTGGAATTGTGGGAAGGGAGTATATCTGGGAGACCATATCAAGCTAGAGCCCAGATTCTCCTTTCTGCTCCAGTTCAGATCTGACTCTCAATCAATCTCTTTTTTTTTTTTCTAGATGGAGTCTTGCTCTGTTACCAGGCTGGAGTGCAGTGGCGCTATCCTGGCTCACTGCAACCTCTGCCTCCTGGGTTCAAGTGATTCTTCCACCTCAGTCTCCCAAGTAGCTGGGACCACAGGCCCATACCACCACGCCCGGCTAATTGTTTTGTATTTTAAGTAGAGACCGGGTTCCACCACGACCAGGATTGTCTCGATCTCTTGACCTCGTGATCCGCCCGCCTTGGCCTCCCAAAGTGCTGGGATTACAGGCATGAGCCACCGCGCCGGCCTCTCTCAGTTAATCTCAAAGCCACCTGGCCTAGTCCTGGAACTGAAGAATAGACACAGCTTATTTGTGAGATGCAGGGTTGTGTGTGTCCGGGATGAGGGGGTCTAGATTAAATGTGTGTTCCAGGAACCATCCCAGAGTTTCCCTTGGGGCTGGCATGCTGCTAAGAGAGTCAAACAAGGTCGAGGGACAAGAAGAAAACCTGGAAACAGCAAGAGAGTGGGGCAGGGGCTGGAGGTGGGGGCCGAGGCTAGAGAGAAATAGACAACATGAGTGTCGGATGCAGCAGAGAGAGCACTGTTTTAAAATTCTGGCAACCTGTATTCTTTCTCTGGTTCTGTCCATGCCTTGAGCCATGAAGGAAGGAAAAAATACATATGCATGCCTACTGTGTCATTTCATGTAGATTTTATTCCAGTTTCCCAACAGTCCTGCAGGAAGCTGGGATGGCAGATTATTGGCCTACAGACACATAGCCAAGTCTACCAACACAAATTAACCGCTCGACGTTAAACGAAGTAAAATGAAGTTAGGTTTAATTTTTAAGTATCTTTAAGTTCCTTTCCTCTCTGACTTCTACCAGCAGAGCAGTTCTACTAGTAACAAAGCAAAACAAAACACCCAAACAACTCTCAACCATGGGGCAAGAGAAACTAAGGAATCGATATTGAAAGGCTAGGGGGACCAGGAGAAGTGGCTCAGGCCGAGGCCTGTAATCCCAGCACTTCGGGAGGCAAAGGTGGGCAGGTGACCTGAGGTCAGGAGTTCCAGACCAGCCTGGCCAACAAGGTGAAACCCTGTACCTACTGAAAAATACAAAAATTAGCCATGCATGGTAGCATGCGCCTGTAGTCCCAGCTACTCAAGAGGCTGAAGTGGAAGAATCTCTTGAACCCGGGAGGCGGTGGTTGAAGCCACTGCACTCCAGCTTGGGCGACAGAGACCCTGTGTGAAAACAAAACAAACAAACAAACAAAAACAATGGCAGGGGAACGTGTGCAGTGTAGAGAAGCCTGGATGAGAAGACCAGGGAAGTCCTGAGCTAGCTTGGGAGAGATCTTCGGGAGTGGGGCGTAGGCATGAGCCCCTGCCTCTCTCTGCCTGTTCCTCACAGGGTCACGGCAGGTAGAGAGCTGGAATTCGAGTGGGCCCTAGGACTCAGCAGTAAAGGATCCTGGCGGCAAAGATTGCGAATTACACATATAAATTTGGGAGAGGAAAAGCAAGCGGACTTCCTGCAGCCCTTGGGGGTTGGGAGTGGGGTGAGTTTCCTGCGTCCCTGACCCCGCTTGGGGGTTGGGAGTGGGGTGCGTTTCCGGCGTCCCTGACCCGGGAAGGACGCTGTTTGGTAGCAAGCACCTAGCCAGAGAGTGGCTGGGCACCTAGCCAGAGCATAGCTGGTAGGGCGCAGCTAAGGGCTAGAGGACTTCATCTGAGAACCCGACTTGGCTAAGGTAGCCAGGGGAGGGTGAAGTGTTATTTCCCAATTCCCATCCTTGCGCCCCCTGGCTTAGCCCACGCAGCCTGGACAGAACCGGGGGAGGGGTGCACCTGCAGCTCCCGGCGGCCCGGTTGACCTCGAGGACCCCAGGTTAGGAAGAGCTTCCAAGCGCTCCCACAGGAGCAGAGAGTTCGGATGGGTGGCTCCCCAAGTGCACGCCGCAGCCCGTAGGGCGACAGCCTCGGAAAAGGCGCATCTCAGGCTGTGGGTTTCTCGGGGGGCGCAGGGGCTCGCAGCAGCCGCGGGTTGGCTGAGCCGGGAGGGAGGGAGTCCTCATTAGCATATCCCCGCCCCCCCTCCCCCCTCCCCCGCGCGCCGCCGGGCCCAGCCACCCGAGCGGAGGCGGCCGCGGCCAGCCCCGCAGTGAATGGACTGGCGGCGCCCAGCTCTGTCCCGCCCGCTGCCGGCCCCCGCGTCTGCTCCCTCCCCGCCCCGGCCCCTGCCGGCCGCCGCCAGCGCCCTCCCCGGCTGTGAATGAAAGGCGGGCGCAGCCGAGGGCTGACTGGGAACGCCGCGGCAACGCCGGCCTCCCGGGAGGCGCGCGCCCAGCCAAGATGTACGGTAAGGAGAGCTCCGCGCCCGGGCTGGGCCCCCGGGGGCGACTCCGCAAACTTCCCGGGCGCGGACCACTGTCCCCCAGCGCGGCCCTGGCGCGGATCCAGGCCGCGGACCTGGTGCCCGCCGGGGCTGTTGCGGTCGCTCTGTGCGCGCGCGTCTGTGCTGCGAGGACAAAGATGCCTCGGGCCGGGGACCCTGGGGTCCTCTCCGGGCCCGGCGCGTGCCGGCGCTGGGCGGTGGTCCTTTGGGGGGCGGAGGCTCGGGTGAAAGCGGGTCTCCCGAGCCGCGCAGACCCGGAGTGCTGGAGGAGGTGGTCGTGTGGCGGCATTTGGGGAATTAACAAAAGCGGTTTGTGACTGGGAGTTTTCTGCGGGGAGCCGGTCCTGGGCTGAGGGAGACGCCCGCGGCCGGTAGTCTGCGCGGCTCGGAGAAGGCGGGAGGCGGCGCCGGCGGCGCAGAGGCCCGGGGAGCAGCCAGTGCCCGAGTCTCGCCTCTCCGGCCTGGATGGATTCGGCCTCCGCCTGCCCCTAGCACCCCGCAGGGTCCAGGTTCCCCAACTTCCAGATTTGCCCTCCGCAGGGATGAAGGGAGGAGACGCTGCTGAGAGGGTGCAGCACAGCCCTGATCCCTCCCCGCCTCCACCGCCTCCCCTCCACTGCCGTGCAACAGTTAGACCCTCACGATGCGCGGCTCTGCTTGATCATTTGCCAGGAATCCCTCTGGTTTTGCAGGCAGTGTGGGTGAAGAAGAGAGAGCGCGTTGGGCCCCACATTGCAGCTCTGTTGAATGGAACACTGGAGTCCCAGACCAGTCTAGGAACGGACTGCATTCGCGAGCCTGCAGCCCACCAAGGGCTGTGCGTGTGTGTGTGATCCTAGTAGACATAAATCCATGAAAACCCAGGCCTCTGACAGCTCTTCTAGGGCCAGCAAAAGAATTGGAGCTGTGCTCACCTCCCACCCTCACCGCAAGGCAGGGGCTCCGGCTGCACTTGAGGGTCAGTGTTTGGAAAGAGTAGGTTCCCCATTTAACCCATCACTGAGACTGCTGGGCTGCTCACCTGCCCCACTACACGAACAGACTGTGAGTCACAAAGTTTCTTAGGGGAGAGGATGCTGAGAGCCTGGTGGAAAGGCTCAGCAATTGGTGGGCTTCCTATTGAGAGATAGAGAGGAAGACAGAGAGAGAGAGAGAGAGAGAGAGAGAGAAAGGCTGACTCAACTTTTTCATCAGTCCCCTTCCCTGCCCAGTTGCTCAGAAATACATTTGCATTTCTGATCCAGGGTGAGACATCAGCAGGTCCCCTCAGCAAGTGCTATTTCTTTTGGACCAAGTTGGGGAGGAGGAGTTGGCCTGAGAGGCTGTGCTGCTGACCACTGGGGACTCTGGGGAAAGGTAACAAAGCAGTTGTGCTTTCTAAGTTGAGGGTTGTGAGATATGTATGAGTATGTGTATTTTTTTACTCTCTCTGTTTTCCCCCTATTCTTTTCTGCAGAGGGAGCAGCCTGAAGCTGCAGATCATTTGACAAAAGCATGTGACTGCAGGGGCACCTGCAGTGGGGAAGGAGTTAGGACAGGCTCATCAGAATGGGTCAGAATTAGGAACTGGGTTCTGCTGAGCTGCCTCATTGCATTTAGTCCAAGATAATTTAGTAACTTAGCCGAGCTATCTGAAGTTGGGGGTCCCAGGCTGCCTCTGTTGTACGAAGCAAGACAAGGAAGAGCTGGACAGTCAGAAAGGTGAATTGGGGAGCCAGCGCATCTGGGTGCTATTTTGAGATACATCACAGATATTCATTTCTCTTTTATAATATATTTTTATTTCTCCAGATGCAAACAGAGATGGTATTTACCCTGAATGATTCATAGAAAGATGATAATGAAGGAATCCTCTGGGCAGTTGCTGTCAGCAAAGGAAAGTCACACCAAGCTTGGGTGGGAGATTACTGAGTTGCTGGTGCAGAGTCTGGTCTTAGGAGGTGTGGGAGGAAGCCCACTCCCCCTAGTGAGGACTCAGCTGCCTGAATATACTCATTTGAGTATATTCCTGACTTTCATGAAAAGAAAGGGTTTGCATGATACTTAAAATCATTTTCTCACCAGAAGTCAATAGAGTGATGAAAAAAAGTGTGACTAAGGAGGTTGGGGGGAGACGGGCATAGAATTGTATCATTGCTATTTTCCTCGTTTTAAAAGTGATTTTTCCAGGGTGACACAGTTAGATGGAACAGGGCAGAATGAAAACAGGGGCCACCTGGCACCATGCTTCTCCCTCTCCCACCTCCCAACCTCCCCCATGCATCCTGTAAAGGCTCATTAGAAAAATACCATCTAGGATTTAATTAACTGATGGGCTGAGAGGCCCAGCTGTGGAGCCAGAAATCACCTAAGAGCTTTAGGTAAACGTGTCCCTTGTCCACCCACCTTGGTGACTTGAGCCACTGTACATTTTTCTTCCCATCTTTCCAGCTCTGGAAGAGCTCCATCTCCCATCCTTCCCACCCCTCACCCTACCTCTGCCCTCCACAGCTCAGCCTTCTTCCTTCTGCTTTTGGAAGGCTGGGAGCCCCATGTCTTTGCTAAGGACACAGTGCTATCTAGGATAAAAAGAATCCTTGTTCTGGGGTCATCCCACCTGAATCCAGGAATCCTTTCATGGCTGGGTGACCTTAGGCAAGTGGGCTTGTCACTCAGCATTAAACCCCTGTATACAAAGGTGAAATGCCTGCCTGTCTACCTTCCAGGTCTGTTGTGAGCATCATAAGAGGTTCCAAGCTCCTGAGACTGGTTGCTCAAGAGCCTGTCCCCTTGGTGCCCCCTGGACCTGTTCCCTCCTCTCCTGTCTGCCAGCTCGGGCACAGGCCTGTTTGTATCACCTGCCGCCCCCGCTTACACACATACATCACCTCGACTGTGCCAGTGCCAAGCCGCTGAGCTGCTTCCCTTTCTCAGACTCACCCCAGCTGTCTCCTCACCAGTCAGTCATCCCTAAACCTATCACTTTCTGGAAATGGCTCGCTAAAAGCACAGAGTGACTTCCCACAGTTTTGTGTGGGAATCCTATAAAGGCAAATTGACAAGGGGCGTGAAAAAATAAAAGCATTTTTACTGGGGTGAGAAGATCATTAGCAAATTCTCTGCAAAAAATGGATTTCCCATGAGTTTTCTTTTTGTTAGAATTATACAGCTAAGAATTTCCCTGTTGCTCTCACCTGGGCTTGAGCTCCCATTACCACAGTGAGGTGACACAGAGCTCTGAGAAATGCCACCCTCTGAATTAGGGCAGACAGCGAGAAGGGACGTTTGGAAAGGATTTCCCCAACCACAGTCTGTGCACCCCGATCCCACTAACACCAAAGCTGCCCTAATTCTCCCTCACCTCTGAGTACTGCCTCATCCTCAGCAAATGCCTCTCTTCCTGCTCAGTGGTTGAGAATGCTGAATGTAAGGAAATAGCAACAGTGAACAATGTTTTGAAAATGTGCTTGGGCTGGGGGCGGTGGCTCATGCCTGTAATTCCAGCACTTTGGGAGGCCAGGGTGGACAGATCACCTGAGGTCAGGAATTCAAGACCAGCCTGGGCAACATGGTGAAACCCCATCTCTACTAAAAACACAGAATTAGCCAGGCCTGGTGGCACGCACCTGTAATCCTGGCTACTGGGGAGGCTGAGGCAGGAAAATTGCTTGAACCTAGGAGGCGGAGGCTGCAGCGAGCACAGATAGCACCACTGTTCTCCAGCCTGGGCGACAGAAAATAACAAAAAATAACAAAACAAAAAAACACTGAAAATGTGCTTGGCGGCATCCTACTCGGTGAGTGAGACTGTGGCCAAAGGCGTGGAGAAACTGCAGGGCAAGCAGGCTCCCCCTGAGGGCAAAGTCTCACCTCTGCAGTCTCACCTCTGCAGAAATCTCCGTAGACACCCTGCTCCTCCTCCCCAGCGACCCCACAGCACATATGCGCATGTGCACACACAGGCACCAGCCTCCTCCCCCAGATCCTGTGATTTCTGCAGCCCCATGATGCCAGGTATGGCTTGTGCATGTGGGAGCTGTGTGCCCTGCCCCCTCCTACCCATCACCCCAACTCCTTTATTCCCCTTGAGAATGGGGCCAGGTGAGTATAGCTTGTTTTCTCTCCTGCTGCTCACAGTTCAGTGAATTCACGTGGCCAGAGTTTTTTTCTTGTCCCTAAATAAAAATAAAAAGGTGATATCTTATTACAGAAAATCTGGAAAAGAGTGGAGGAAAAAAAAATCATCCACAGTTCTACCCATTTAAAGCAGCCTTCTACAGATGACAGCAATTACTGCCTGGTTTTGTGTTCACCTCCTTGGCCCTTTCCCTTCTATTTCTTTCTGATCGTTCAAGGAGCACCAAGAACCCCACAGCCTGGGTCTGAACCATAGCTCTGACCCTCGGGTAATCTTGGACCTGAGCGTTTCTCAGCCTCTTTCCTGCCTCTGGAAAGATGACGGCAATGTTTACCTCATAAGAGAGATGAGTTAGGATAAGAGAACTGCCGCCGCTTCCCTTCCCTTGGCCTCCCAAGGTACTGGGATTACAGGCATGCACCATTGTGGCTGGCCCTTAATTTTTTTTAAAGGCAAAAATAAAACAGATAAAAATCTATGTTCCTTAAGATTAAGAACAGCACTGTGATACCGTTCCTTGTATCAAAGAAAAAAATCTAATATAAAAAATCATCTAATCTCGGCCAGGCGCGGTGGCTCACGCCTGTAATCCCAGCACTTTGGGAGGCCGAGGCGGGTGGATC
>NW_022436971.1:833101-884779 GCF_009761245.1 Sapajus apella | reverse complement strand
AAAAAAAAAAAAAAAAAAAAATCATCTAATCTCGCTAGAAAATCTAGAAAATATGGTAAACTATAAACAAACATAGCATTTACTGTTTCAGTATCTTTCTTTCTATGTGTTTGTTTAGGTGGTTGGAATCATTTATTTATTTTAGAGACAGGGTTTCACTCTTACCCAGGCTGAAGGGCAGTGACACTATCATGGCTTACCCCAACCTCCTGAGCTTAAGCGATCCTCCTGCTTCAGCCGCTGAGTAGCTGGGTCTACAGGCATGTGCATGTGCAATCATGCCCAGCTAATTCTTTGTTTTTTGTAGAGATAGGGTCCTGCTATGTTGCCCAGGCTGGTCTTGATCTCCTGGCCTTAAGTGATTCTCCCACCTCAGCCTCCCAAAGTGCTGGGATTACAGGCATGAACCACCACACTTGGCCTGGAATCATTCATTTTATATCATTTCATATTCTTGTTTTTTACTTAGCAGTAGAATATAAGCAAGCCCCACACGGTAGTAAACTCCTTGGCTATCATTTTTAATGTCTATGTAACGGTGCACTGAGAAGATGTATAATTTCCATATTGTACATGTAGGGGTGTTTCTCTATTACAGCCCTTGGAAAAGTACTTGGGTACTCAAAGCTTTCTGTGAACTTTGGAATTTTTCCCTAGACTATAGCCCTTCAGATGAATTGGTCAAAGTATATAAACATTTTAAGACTAGTTACACATTGTTCAATTGTTTTCAGTTTGTATCCATTATACTCCTACTTGCAGTTATAGGATAACCCATCTCCCAGCCCGGAATGGTGGCTCGCACCTGTAATCCCAGCACTTTGGGAGGCTGAGGTGGGTGGATCACCTGAGGTCAGGAGTTCAAGACTAGCCTGACCAACATGGTGAAACCCCATCTCTACTAAAAATGTAAAAAATTGGATGGGTGTGGTGGTGGGCGCCTGTAATCCCAGCTACTCGGGAGGCTGAAGCAGGAGAATCACTTGAACTCAGGAGGCTGAGGTTGCAGTGAGCCAAGATTGTGCCATCGCACTCCAGCCTGGTAGACAAGAGCAAAACTTTGTCTCAAAAAAAAAAAAAAAAAGATAACCTATCTCCCTACACTCTCAAGTGCATTCAATATTAAGATTTTTTCCCCTAGAACTTGCTAGTTTGATAGAAAATTTATATCACTTTAACTTACATTCTTTATTATTAGTGAAATGCTTCTTTGTCTTCTAACCATTTGTCATAGAAGTATGAGCTATTAACTACTTGCCTGTCTTTTGCTGTCTGCTCTGTGTTTGGAAGGGATATAGACTAGGAATGTAAGCTATCAAGTATTTATGGAGTAGCACCTACGTGTGATACTACAGAGGCCGTCATGAGGGATAGAAGAATATATAAAAGTAGTTTCTGTCTATGATGCAATAAAATAAATTTTAAAAAAAAGTAGTTTCTGTCAAGAGCATTAGAATTTAACTGGGGAAACAAGTTGTAAAATATGCAAACAATTAAATAATACCAAGTTCGGTAAAATTGCACAATGTTTTGCAAGGTAGAATGGAGTTACTCATCAGATGTTCAGCCCGCAGTGATTTTGAGGTGGAAGACACCAGTGTGAGGTGGAGTCATTTGGGCATGCTGGGTGCCAAGGGGTAGAGAAGGGAGGTGGATTTGGTTGGTGGAGGCACCCATGAGAGGAAATGTGCGTGGAGGTGGGGATGGAGAAGACCTGTCCAGGGAGAGTTGGGGGCTGCCTAGGTTTGAACAGAGTTTAAGTGGAGAATTATGTAATAGATAAGGAGATAGGCCGGGTGTGGTGGCTCACACCTGTAATCCCAGCACTTTGGGAGGCCAAGGTGGGCAGATCACCTGAGGTCAGGAATTTGAGACCAACCTGACCAACACGGTGAAACCACGTCTCTACCTAAAAAAATAAAAATTAGCTGGACGTGGTGGCACATGCCTGTAATCCCAGCTACTTGGGGGGCTGAGGCAGGAGAATCGCTTGAACCTGGGAGGCGGAGGTTGCAGTGAGCCGAGGGAGGTGGAAGTTGCAGTGAGTGAGATCGCGCCATTGCACTCCAGCCTGGGCAACAAGAGCGAAACTCTGTCTCAAATAAAATAAAATAAAATAAAATAAAAATAGCTAAGGAGATAATGTCAGGGTAAGGAGTTTTCACTCATTCCTGTAAGCAGTGGGAGCCATTGATGGTTTGAAACTGTCAAAGGACCGATTTGCTCATGTGATGTTGTGAAGTGAAATCAAGCTGGGGGGAACTGTACAGGATGTGGGGAGATGATGTGAAAATGAAGAGAAGCAGAGGAGGAGACAGTTGTTGCAGCCACAGGTGGTGGCCTAAGGAGAGGGAAAGCTTTGGACCACAAGTTTCTGTGCGTATGCAAAGGATGATGTTGGCCCCTTTTAAAAAAAAAGCTCTGTGTGGGGGTGCAGGAGTAGGGGTGAGGATAAGGTGAATTGAAACTTCAAAAAAAATTTTTCCATGGTACATGAAATGGGGGTTACATAGGCAGTTATTTTTAAAAAGTTGATTTTAAAATAGAAAATAATTACCCAGAGCTATACATTTATTCTAAAGAAGATTTGAGGCATATGTTTTACATGTACATGACAATACATAAAGAGATCAAAGCAAAGAAGATCTTAGACAAGAAAAGCCAGAAATGAAGTTATTTCAGAAAAAAAAATGCATATAAGCAGGCCATGTTGCAAATTCTATTTTGAGCTTACTGTAGGCCAAAATTAAGAGGGGGAAAGTCATTTACAAGATTCATTAGCATTGTAAAATTAATGAGATTGCCTAGGATGAATACTGCTTTTTTGAGATGCTAAGATCTGAGAGGAATTCATCCTAAAAGAGGAGATACTTCCTAAACCTTGGTCTAAATTAGATATTTCTTTTGAAAATATAGTCACCTTAATCTGCTCTTTATCCATTTGCATGGTGTTAAGATTGGTCCAAATGGGAGTTTGTGAAAAGGTTGAGTGACTGATTCCCTCAGTGAAATTATCATTGGCCCTGGTCTCGACTGCCTCCTGGTTTGCTTGTGGATGCTCCTGCCCCTTTGCAGCTGTGGATATGATTTCTCTTTGTTTGAGACAAAGTCTCATTCCGTTGCCCAGGCTGGAGTGCAGTGGCATGACCTCGGCTCACTGCAACCTCCACCTCCTGGGTTCAAGTGATTCTCCTAAGTAGCTGGGACTACAAGCGTGCCACCATTCCTGGCTAATTTTTGTATTTTTAGTAGAGATGGAGTTTCACCATGTTGGCGAGGATGGTCTTGATCTCATGATCTGCCCTCCTCATCCTTCCAAAGGGCTGGGATTACAGGAGACACCACGCCTGGCTCTTTTTTTTTTTTTTTTTTTGAGACCGAGTCTCACTCTGTTGCCCAGGCTGGAGTGCAGTAGTGTGATCTCAGCTCTGTTGCCCAGGCTGGAGTGCAGTAGTATGATCCCAGCTCACTGCAACCTCTGCCTCCTGAGTTCAAGTGATTCTTCTGCCTCAGCCTCCCAAGGAGCTAGGTTTACAGGCTAATTTTTGTATTTTTAGTAGAGACGGGGTTTCACTATGTTGGCCAGACTGGTCGTGAACTCCTGACCTCAGGTGATCTGCCCACCTCGGCCTCCCAAAGTGCTGGGATTGGCTGGGCCTGGTGGCTCATGCCTGTAATCCCAGCACTTTGGGAGACCAAGGCAGGTAGGTCACCTGAGGTCAGGAGTTCAAGACCAGCCTGATCGACATGGAGAAACCCTATCTCTACTAAAAATACAAAAATTATCTGGGTGTGGTGATGCGTGCCTTTAATCCCAGCTACTCAGGAGGCTAAGGCAGGAGAATCACTTGAACCTGGGAGGCAGAGGTTGCAGTGAGCCGAAATCGCGTCATTGCGCTCCAGCCTGGGCAACAAGAGTAAAACTTTGTCTCAAAAAAAAAAAGTGCTGAGGATTACAGGCATGAGCCACTGTGCCTGGCAGAGAACACATTTCTCTTGTTCTCTACTGCATCTTTAGGACACAGAACACTGCCTGGTACTCGAAAACCTTGTTGAATGAATGCATCCTGAGTGAGGCATTATCTTTTTCATTTGCTTCTTTTTAACTTCTGATTCTCTATATATTTCAGCCTTAGGTGAGTTCTGAATAACAACACAGTTACTATTAGTGTGGCTTCCATTCGTTGGGTACCACTATGTGCCAAGCAGAATTCTTTTTTTTTGACAGAGTCTTGCTCTGTTGCCCACACTGGAGTGCAATGGCTTGATCTTGGCTCACTGCAACTTCGCCTCAAGCGATTCTCCTGCCTCAGCCTCCCGAGTAGCTGGGATTACAGGCGCCCACCACCATGCCCGGCTAATTTTTGTATTTTTAGTAGAGACGGGGTTTCACCATGTTGGCCAGGCTGGTCTCAACTCCTGACCTTGTGATCCACTCACCTTGGCTCCCAAAGTGCTGGGAGGGACCTATGCCCCATTTTAGAAATGAGAAAACTGAGGCGTTGAGAGATTTAATAACTTGTCCACGGCCACCCAGTTATGTGAAAGTCTGGGATTGGAACCTCAGCATTCCAGCTTCAGGGAGTGGACTCAGCCTTCTATCACACTGTCCCTAGAACATTCTGAATAGTCCAGAGAATACAGGTCTTTCCTCTGTGGAGCTCACTGTACTTCAGACTCATATGTTATTAATAATTTGGGAATGGCAGGAGAATATAAGAGGCAGGGCTGAAGGTCCCAGGCCAGTCAACAGCGAGGCTGGGAGCTCTCACTTCTGATGGATTCTCTTGGCACCTTTCCCACCTCCCTTATCTTTGCTTTGTCAAAGGGGAAAAAGGGCCTCAGGAAGAGCTTTGGGGGCCACAATGAGGATAGGTCCTGAGAGACTGGCCAAAGAGTAGGCTGACGAGGGCAGAACACAATACAAGCACTGACAATGGCGTGGAAAGGAAGCATGGGCCTGCCTTTAAGAGACAGGCAGATTGCAGGGTGGGGTGTCACGACCAGGGCTGGGTCGCACACACACCTGGATGGGCAGTGTTCTTAGAAATGGGTTCCATGGTCAGTGCTTGGCCTGGAGAAGAGAAGAGACAGGAACCTGGCATTGCAGGAGGAGCTTCTGCTTCTCTGATGGTTTGGCTGTGAATGAAAACTCCTGCCCTACATCTTCAGGTCCAAGCAGCAATTGGTGCTTCTAAGAGGTAGAGCTGGGACCGGGCTGTGTGGTGCAGGCCCAGTCCTGTACAGATCCCTTATGCCTAGACAGCAAAGCTGTGTAGTCCAGGGGTTAGACTGGAATTGAGAGACATAAGTCCCAGATGACCATCTTCCAGCCAAGAGGCCCTGGACAGTTGGCTCATCTTTCTCTGAGCTCCTTCCTTCCCCAGGAGCAGTGGCATAAATTAGTTTGCCCCACTCATGAGGCTGTAGTGAGGGGGTCAAGTAAGATAATGTCTATGTACATGGACTTATATTGCAGGACACTGTACCTGTGAAAAGTGATATTATTACCATGCAAGTAATCTTTTTTTTTTTTTTGAGACAGTCTTGCTCTATCACCCAGGCTGGAGTGCAGTGGCATGATCTCGCCTCCCTGCAACCTCTGCCTCCCTGCAACCTCTGCCTCCCGGGTTCAAGTGATTCCCCTGCCTTAGCCTCCTGAGTAGCTGGGATTGCAGGGCCCCACCACCACGCCCAGCTAATTTCTTTTATTTTTAGCAGAGATGGGGTTTCACCACGTTGGCCAGGCTGGTCTCAAACTACTGACCTTAGGTAATCCATCAGCCTTGACCTCCCAAAGTACTGGGATTACAGGTGTGAGCCACCACGCCAGACCCATGCAAGTAATTCTTATGGGTGCTTCTGGAATATAGCCATACCCTTTCCAGAAAGTGACAATCTAATTAAAATCCTTAGAAGGGTCTGGGTAGTAAAAACATAGAAACAGGGCTTCTGTGATACTGATGATCCTGCCTCAGAGCTGTCTGTCCACCCCTGAGAGGGTGATCGCCTTGAACACTTCCTCGTCACCTAGAGGGCTACCTGCAGGTCAGCAGTCCATGACTGTGTCCCTCTCATCTCTGCACTGGAAAGACAAGAAAATATCTTAAGTTACAGAGAGGACAGAGGTGACATCTTTCTCTAAATCCTTATGCAATTCTAAATTCATATGCATGACTAAAATTTCACAATGTTTATTCCATGCCATCCTAAACATTATCTCAATTCAGAACAACTCTTTGGAAGTGGATGTCATCATTTCTGTGGCTGAGTGGAGAAAGCTGAGATTCAGAAGTTCAATAACTTGCCCAAGGTCATGCAGCTTGTTCAAGTCTGCTCCCTCCACTGCCTGCTAAGCAAGTGTTCACAGAGCTTCATGTGAGATTAAAACACTGCTTTGTACCTGATGGCAATTGCACATGTCTTATGCCAAATAGCAAATTTCACTATTAGAGAACTCCAAATTGAATTTTTTTTTTTTTTTTTTTTGAGACGGAGTTTCGCTCTTGTTACCCAGGCTGGAGTGCAATGGCGCGATCTCGGCTCACCGCAACCTCCACCTCCTGGGTTCAGGCAATTCTCCTGCCTCAGCCTCCTGAGTAGCTGGGATTACAGGCACACGCCACCATGCCCGGCTAATTTTTCGTATTTTTAGTAGAGATGGGGTTTCACCGTGTTGACCAGGATGGTCTCGATCTCTTGACCTCGTGATCCACCCACCTCGGCCTCCCAAAGTGCTGGGATTACAGGCTTGAGCCACCGTGCCCGGCCAAATTGAATATTTTCATAGATTTTATGTAGTTAACTTATGGCCTTACATCTAGGGCTTGGGTTATATGAATCCCTCATTAGGACCCATATGGACTTTTAAGCTCAGTACTCTATAGTATGTCCTTTATCCTGACAGAGTAGTGTGTCTATAATTCTGAGAATTAGGATTCCTGGATTCAAATGCTGTCTTATTACTGTTCAAAAGGACCCAGATAAATTCAAGCATCCAGAAGCCAAGAGTCTTAGATGCTTAGCTTGGCAGAGCTCCCATCCCACCCTTATCTTAATTATAAAGACTTTTTTCCGCATCCCCATTTTCTTTTTAGATGGATAAAAAGAAATACTGTTTATACATTGCATAAAGGATAATCCCTAAAGTACGAGTTTATAAAGACCTTCACTGAAGATCTTTTAGAAAGGAGCAACTTACGGTAAAGGGATGCATCCCTAGCACCTTATAGCTGCTCACAGCTGTGCATGAGAGATGCTTCTAAAGCAAAGCATACAGGGTGGAGGCTAGGAAAATCCAGAGCAAGTCTTTTCTACTGTATCTTAGAGTTTACTTTGTCATTTCTTTTTTTTTTTTTTTTTTTTTGAGAGGGAGTCTTGCTCTCTCATAGGCTGGAGTGCAGTGGCGTGATCTTGGCTCACTACAGCCTCCACCTCCCAGGTTCAGGTGATTCTCCTGCCTCAGCCTCTTGAGTAGCTGGGACTACAGGTGTGCGCCACTGCGTCCAGCTAGTTTTTTCTATTTTAGTAGAGATAGGGTTTCACCATGTTGGCCAGAATGGTCTTGATCTCCTGACCTCATGATCCACCCACCTTGGACTTCCAAAGTGCTGGGATTACAGGCATGAACCACTGCTCATTTATTTCTTTATACAACAGATCTGTGAACCTCTTGAGGACATTATCTTAATCAGTTTTGTTTTTCTTAGCATCTAACAGAGAATTTTGGTATATAGTAGTAAGAGTCCAGATGTTTACATTTGACCATAAAATAATGATGCGTATCATCCATTCATCTACACCTACATAGCAGCCAGTGTTGCCAGGGTATCAGTGAGCATGGGCTGGGGATTTCTCTAAGGTCAGAGAGAGTTCTGTAGTGACAGCAATAATATTTTGTCTTCTCATGGATTTTCATTCCATATAAATAAAGAATATACTAGAATACAGCCATTTGATTTTCCTTCCACATTTGGAGGTGTTGTAGACACAGCCACTTGGCCTACCTGCTGAAACAGTTAAGGCCATTAGAGGGACTTCTCATGTATTTCCTCCTTGGTTTGTGGCGCTCAGGATTCATAGTCTTTTTCTTCTAAAAGGAAGGTTGTTTAATGGAATAATTATGGATAATTCTCTATTTTGATTCCCATTCATATCATTTGTGCTTTTTTTTTTTTTTTTTTTCTAAACAAGAATGATGAAAAGGCCCTTTGAGGCAAAGGCAATAAATGTCTGTATCTCATTGCCTGGAAGCAGCCAGCTGGAATGTTCCTGATAAACCCCTAAGCAGCCTTGTGCACCTTCCCCTTGTGTGCAGTAGCAGGTCTGCAGGTCATATACAGACAAGGCAGAAGAGGGAAACACTGCAGGGTCTTCCCATTGCTATCATCCAGCTCCTAAAAGTGCCTGATCCTACAAGCAGGCCTGGGCCCTGTGGCTGGCAAATACAGTAAACACGTCTGACTGTCCAAAAGCTTTTCCACAGGGCTGCTCAAAACGTCCTCTTCTCCCCCAGACAGCACTGTCAGAGCAGGCTGAGTGTTCTGGAGAGGCGTGGGTGGCACTGGGAGGCACTGTTTCTGGATAGCGGGGAGAGCTGGCCAGTCGAGCTGATTGCTGTGTAAATTTGGGCCAGATTCTCAACCTCTCTCAGTTTCAGTTTCACCATCCATAAATTGGGAGGGCTGGAATAAATGGGCTGGAAGGATTTTCCAGCTCTTCTGCCCTGCACTGAGGTACCAGGGCTGGTGGTACAGCCAGAGTAGGAGTTTTCAGAAGATCCCAGAGGGAATGTAGGCGCTGCCATTTCAGGTTCCTTATTTAACCTGGCTATGCGGAAATTACCTCACTGGTAAGACAGGGATAATGCTCCCTTTGTTAATTCAGTGTCTGTCATAGGGCTTCTGTCTAATGGCATGACCCACACTTGGGTAGGTGTAGGTAGGAGCCATGTTCCTTCCAAGTGCTGGTGCTGAATTTCTCGCTTTGCATGCATTCTAGTTCACAAAACTTCTGCATGGTGGGTATGCCTTTCCCTGCTTCCTCTGCCATTTTCAGATAAGTTAAATGCCTTGTCCAAGTCACTCAGCTTGTTAAGTGGCATGGCTAAGAAAAAAACCAGGTCTGTTTTATTCCAGCACTCTTCTCTTATATCCCACATAGACTCTTATTGAAAACACCATTATCAGGCCAGGCACAGTGGCTCACGCCTGTAATCTCAGCACTGTAGGAGGCCCAGGCCGGAAGATCACCTGAGATCAGGAGTTCGAGACCAGCCTGGCCAACATGGTGAAACCCCGTCTCTTCTAAAAATATAAAAATTAGCCAGGCGTGGTGATGCACACCTGTAGTTCCAGCTACTCAGGAGGCTGAGGCAAGAGAATTGCTTGAGCCTGGGAGGCGGAGGTTGCATTAAGCCCAAATTGCGCTACTGTGCTCCAGCCTGGGTGACAGAGTAAGACTCTGTTTCAAAAAACAAAACAAAACAATAACCAAATGTTGGCGAGGATATGGAGAAATTGTAACCATCACTGTGTACTGCTAGTGGTAACAAATGGTGCAGCCACTATGGGAAAACGGTGTGGTGACTCCTCAAAGAATGAAAAATAGAATTACCATATGATCCAGCAATTCCACTAATTAGACATATACTCCAAAGAAATGAAAGCAGGGACTTGAAGAGACATCTATGCACCATGTTCACAGCACCATTACTCATAATGGCCTAACCACAGAAGTGACCAGAGTGTCCATCGACAGATGAATGGATAAACAAAATGCAATATCTACGTACAATGGAATATTATTCAGGTTTTGTTGTTGTTGTTTGTTTGTTTGAGATAGAGTCTTGCTCTGTCTCCCAGGCTGGAGTGCAGTGGCGCAATCTCGGCTCACTACAGCCTCCACCTGCTGGGGTCAAGCAATTCTCCTGCCTCAGCCTTCTGAGTAGGTATGCTACTTTTGTATTGTTAGTAGAGATGGGGTTTCACCATGTTAGTCAGGCTGGTCTCAAACTCCTGACCTCAGGCATGCTAATTTTGTATTTTTAGTAGAGATAGGGTTTCACCATGTTGGTCAGGCTGGTCTCGAACTCCTAGCCTCAGGTAATCCACCTGCCTGGGCCTCCCAATGTGCTGGGATTACAGGCATGAGCCACCACACCCAGCCAATATTCAGTCTTAAAAAAGAAGAAAATCTTGACACATGCTACAACATGGATGAACCTTGAGGATATTATGGTAAGGGAAATAAGTCAGTCGCACAAAGACAAGTAGTATATGATTCCACTAGTATGAAGAAGCTAGAATAGTCCAATTCAAAGAGACAGAAAGTAGAATAGAGGTTACCAGGGACTGGGGAGAATGGGAATTTTTTACTGGGTAGAGTTTCAGTTTTGCAAGATGAAAAGGATTTTGGAGATAGGTGGTGGTGATGGCTGCACAACAGTGTGAATGGACTTCATGCTGCTGAGCTGTACGTTTAAAAACAGCTATGGCAGGTGCAGTGGCTCATGCTTGTAATCCCAGCACTTTGGGAGCCTGAGGCAGGTGGATCATGAGATCAGGAGTTAAAGACCAGCCTGACCAACAGAGAGAAACCCCGTCTCTACTCAAAATACAAAATTAGTGGGGTGTGGTGGTGTATGCCTATAATCCCAGCTACTTGGGAGGCTGAGGCACGAGAATCGCTTGAACCCGGGATGTAGAGTTTGTGGATAGCCGAGATTGCACCATTGCACTCCAGCCTGGGCAACAGAGCGAGACTCATCTCAAAAAACAAAACAAAACAAACAAACAAAAAAGATGAAAATGGCAAATTTTATGTATACTTTACCATAATTAAAAAACAAAAAGTTTTCATACATACACACCACCATTGTCAGAGTTGATCGTACCTTTTGCCAACGGCATGAATCAGACCACATTGATGGCTTTGCGTTAGTCACCTTATTGCTCAGGAGTGTCTATAAAAGGAGATTCAGAAACTGGCATCTACATATTCTTTGGATCTCTGGAAAACTCTTCCAACTAAAATTAAGAATATCATTAAAGTGCTGTTTTTTTTTTTTTTTTCAAGAAAAAATTTAAATAAAATTAAGAGAATGTCTGCTACTGTGTTTTGTGAAAGTGGCTGAGGGGTGATTATCAAAATTGGAGTACCTGTTAGGGGTGGTCTGAGTTAATGGCAAATAGGCTATTCACCTTGGGGAGGGGACAGTATCAAAAAACTAGCCACCATCCTTCTGAGTAACAAAACCAAGGTACCGTGAGAGGTCCATGTGACTGCTGATGGAGAGAGGAGAGCCAGACATACTCCACAGAAGAAAACAAATGTGACTTCCGATGTTGGCTCCAACTCAGCCACAGGGGTTGGCACCTTGAATTGGAGTTTTTTTTTTGTTTTTTTTTTTGAGGCAGTCTCACTCTGTCACCCAGGCTGGAATGCAGTAGCACCTCTTGGCTCACTGCAACCTCCACCTCCTGGGTTCAAGTGATCCTCGTGCCCCAGCCTCCCAAGTAGCTGAGACTCCAGGCAAGCACCACCACGCCCAGCTAATTTTTGTATTTTTGGTAGAGACAGGGTTTCACCATGTTGGCTAGGCTGGTCTTGAACTCCTGAGCTCAAGTGATCTCCCCGCCTTGGCCTTACGAAGTGCTGGGATTCCAGGTGGGATGCACCATGTCCAGCCTGGAGGTTGATTTTTGATCATGCTGCCTCTCACACGGGCAAAGTAGATTGGCCTACTCAGAAGTGAACAGCAACAAGCTTTATTTACTTGATTTTTTTTTTTAAACTAATGCCACATCAGGGAGCCAATCTGTAATAATCACATGTGTACTAGCCCTGAAAGAAATGCACTGGAACACGAACAGTGGTTATTTCAAGGTGAAAGAATCGTGAATGATTTCAATTTTCTTTTAATTTTTTTCTTTGTTCTTTTTTTTTTTTTTAACTGCTCCTTGAGGAGCAGGGCCACCCCATAGGCAGTGTATGAAATGGTTTCAATTTTCTTTTAAAACATATTTTGTATGTTCTACACTTTGTATAGTATTTTTAATTTTTAATTTTTTTCCCTATAACACTGCTCAACAGTGAGCATGTATTTTGAATGACAGAACATAAATATAATTAAAAATGTTCTTTATCACCAGAGGCCTTGTGGATAACTATCTAGACTCTCCTAATTATGTTTCAGAAATGGTTATGTAAGAATGCATGCAGAAACAAATCTATGACAATAGAAATCAGATAGTTGGGCTAGTGGGTTGACTGGAAAGGGGGACTTTGTGAGGGGATTAGAAATGTCCTATCTCTTGTTTGCGGGGTGGTTCCACAAGTGTAAAAGCAGTTGTCCAGACTCAGGGTACTGAACTCTTAAATGTGTGCATCTTGCTGCATGTTAATTATATTGCAGTAAAACAGTAGGAAACCCAGGAAGAGAAGAAAGCATCCGTGCAAACAATCCTAGGGCTGTTTTGCAGTGCTGGCAGCGGGCATACCAGGAGACTACAGTCAAGGGCCTGTGCCAGCCCGCACCAGGGCTCTTAGCAGCAGCCCAAGACTGTCCCCAGCACCCGTGAAAGAGCTCATTGAGAACTGCTGGTCGGGGCTTACATGCTGAGTAGCCTGCAGAGGAAGCTGGCCCGGGAAGTCCGGCCTGTTGGCAGCTGGGAGGCTGATGGTGCTGGCTGGGCAGTGGGTGGAGGCCCATGCAACAGGGCCATCTGGGTATAAGGCTGGCCTTTGGAGCACTGCCATTGGCATTGCTGACTCTCAGGGGACCTTCAATGACAAAACAAAGCCCGACTCTCCTAGGCCTCTGGCACTGTCTCAGCACAATCACAGACATGGCTGATCAGGGCCGGGGATGAAGAATTCATTTTCTTTTTTCTTTTGAGACAAGTCTCACTCTGTCGCCCAGGCTGGAGTGCAGTGGTGCGACCTCGGCTCACTGCAACCTCCGCCTCCCAGGTTCAAGTGATTCTCCTGCCTCAGCCTCCTGAGTAGCTGGGATTACAGGTGCCCGCCACCATGCCTGGCTAGTTTTTTGTTTTTTTTTTTCTTTTTTTTGTATTTTTAGTAGAGACATGTTTCACCATGTTCAGGTTGGTTTTGAACTCCTGACCTCAAGTGATCCACCCACCTTGGCCTCCCAAAGTGCTAGGATTACAGGCATGAACCACCGTGGCCAGCTGAAGGACTGATTTTTTCCATTTCCTCCTTGGGGCTTTTGTGACCTCACAGCCCACAGTAATGTCATTCTCCTAAGAACACAGAGCCTTTAATGGCTTTATTATTCACCTCTTCCTTAATAATGTGCTGGCTTGTGACATCTCTGTACAAGGACCTATACTCCCTGGCTAGGAATGATATATTTTTTTCTAATGACACACTGAAATGAATTAATCTCAATGTGTCCTTTGCAGGTCAGAGGTTAAGTGTGAAGACCCAGCAGTCAGACAGCCCTGGGTTTGAATCCAGCTACCCCGTTTAACAGTTATGTGACTTTGAAAATGTTACTTAACTGCCCTAAGCCTCATTTTCCTCATCTATAAAATGGAGATGATAGACTGCACTTCAGTGCTGTTGGGAGGATTATGTCAAGATGCATTCAAACCTCCTAACAGTTCCTGAGCTATTGTGAGAGCTCCATAGTTGTTAGCTGATGCCGATGTTAATTACAAAGCTTGTAATACATATTTTCCCATCAGCTGATCCTTTTGATGACAGTGTGGCAGTAACAGGGTCACCCTTTCCAGGGGCCTGAGGGTCTGCATTGGAGGAAGGGTTCTCCTCTCCTCATTTAGAGCTTTTCGGGAGCTGTCTCTTTCCAGCTGCGTTCTCATCCATCTGCTCCTTGCTTCTTGCTGTGGGCAGATTCTGCTTGAGGGACTTCCTTCCTGGTGCAGGGGCTCTCAGAAGACCCATGTGTGGTAGATCCGCTTCATTAAAAATGAGTCTTGGCTCTGCTTGGCCTACTGCTTACTTGGCATTTTTAGTAGGGCTCAACCTAGTACTTCTTTTGCATTTTTGCAGAATTCTGGTTCTTGCTTCTGATTCTGTTTTGCATTTCAAAAGTGTTGCTTCTGAAATTTCTCTTTGGCACCGTGACCACCCTGGCCCTGGCTGTACGTTTCAGAGGCTCTGGGCATGGCGCCTGTCTTGCATTCTGGCATCGTGTTCATGCTGCCATGGTCTCTCTGATTATATATTTGGGCATTTGAATGATTGATCTTGGATCCTTAGCTTTTCAGAATCTGTGTCTTAAATCTGTGAGCTCATCTGTATATTTAAAGCGCTTACACTTGATCTCAATCAGTTTGGCTCCATAACAATAAAGCTTCCTCTGTTTCTATATTTGATACTGTGTGTTCATTTAGAAAGCTGAAGGTGAGTAACCCTGCTTTTTATAGGCTGCCTGCTGACCACAATAGGAAACTGGACATATTTTGGGAAAGGGGAAAGCATAAATGTGTTGCAAAGCCCAAATCCTGATTTCTAACACTGTTGTTTTCATGTGATAGATTCTACTTGCTATGATGCAAGCTCTTTGAGAGTAGGAGTTATTTATTGGAATGCTTCTTACCCTCACAGTCCACATGTTTTTTTGTTTGTCTTTGTTTTGAGATGGAGTTTAGCTCTTATTGCCCAGGCTGGAGTGCAGCGGAGCAATCTTGGCTCACTGCAACCTCCGCCTCCCAGGTTCAAGGGATTCTTCTGCCTCAGCCTCCCGAGTAGCTGGGATTACAGGCATGAGCCACCATGTTTGGCTAATTTTTTGTACTTTTAGTCAAGATAGGGTTTCACCATGTTGGCCAGGCTGTTCTCAAACTCCTGACTTCAGGTGATCCTCCCACCTCAGCCTCCCAAAGTGCTGAGATTCTAGGCGTGAGCCACTGCGCCCAGCTCACATGTATTTAAAAAAAATTGAATGCTTCAATGTGCCAAGTGGTAGGTATTCAGATGAATGAATTCCCATGAGGAGCTCAGATCACCTTAAGAAAGCTGTATACAGAAGCATTAGCTTATTTCCCTTTGGTCCCATTTATTGGGATTCCTGGAGCTTAGAAAGTTTACAATGTACTTCCTTCCAAAAATGTAACCGATAGATTCTTTACACTGATACGTAACATTTGTAAAGTGAATACCAATCAAGTTATAAAATACCAACAATAAATTAACAGTAATTTTATCATCAAATCTACAAAACACATTTTAGATTCTAAGGACACAGCCAAAGCCCGGCGTCAGGACCACCTTAGCAGTTCACCCCTAGCCCGGGGTGACTGGTTCCCAAGGACCTGCACTTCTGATGTTGGAAGCAGCCTGCATCCCTCAGTTGTTCCCACATGGTTGTCGGGGTGCACACTGAGGCAGCACATCTGCCCTGATCTATTCAGAGATAAAGCAGCACCACCTTCTGTTGTTACTGTTGTTAAATAAATGATTCCTATAATATTTATTTATTTATTTTGAGACAAAGTCTTGCTCTGTCATCCCAGCTGGAATTCAGTGGCACCATCATACCTCACTGCAGCCTCAACCTCCCTGGCTCAAGTGATCCTCCCACCTCAGCCTCACGAGCAGCTGGGACTACAGGTGTGCATCAGTATACCCAGCTATTTTTTTTTTTTTTTTTGGTAGAGATGAGGTCTCACTGTGTTACCCAGGCTGATCTCAAACTCCTGTGCTCAGCGATCCTCCCACCTTTGCCTCCAAAAATGCTGGGTGTCAGCCACCATGTTCAGCTGATTATGTACTATTTTATAATGCTCTTGAGCCAGCAGTCATTGAAGCTGAGCTTGCACCTTTCCCCCTTTCATAGTCATTATTCACTTCACTCTGTTTGAAATTCCAGTGTTACCTCCCCACTGACAACCTCTCAGAAAGGTCACCAGTGCAGGCCTGAGGGCTGGGCCTATGCCTTCACCTGCTTCTCAGCTATCACTGCTTCTTCCTCTCTCAGCCATTTTTACTTCTTGAAATTCACCTCGCCTAAGGACTCACAATACGCTTTCCCCTTTCCCAAAATATGCCCAGTTTCTTATTGTAGTCTCAGTGCCCCTGGGGTCCCTGTCTTCTTCTGTGATGGTAGCCTCTGCTCTGGGCTGTTCCCAGCCCACCCATGTCACACACTCACCCTATGTAAGCAGGCAGATGCTGGGAGGCTCCTGCTCAGCCCTCTGCCGTCCCCTGCCTCTCAATGTCTCCTCTGGAAACCCCTCACGCATGAAGGGAGGGAGAGCGGCAGATGTAGCCTGTGTTCCACCCACCTCATCTCTGGTCCTCTACTCTGAGCCTAGATGTCACCACTTGGCTATGGGGCAGGTGGACGCCAGTCAGAAGCCTCTGCTTTCTTTCTGACTTCCTTTTGTAACTACTTAGTACCTCACTGCAGGCTGGAGACCAGATATCCCCCCACCTCCCCATGTCACACACTAGCCCAGTGTGATACCCCCAAGTTTATCACACTTCCAGCTGGACACAGAGTTCAAGGCCTTGTCCTGCTCTTCTTCCAAGAAGACACATTCTTAGTGGCTTCCTGGGAGGGTCAGGGCTTGCTCCATCCATTTATCCACTGGAAGTAGATTCCTTACACATTCCAAGAGCACAGTAGAAGGTGATAGTGGCTATTATTTAGTCACAATGACAGTTCTCCCCTCTTGGCCTGGCATTTGAGGGCCATTCACCGTTGGGCCCCTCTCTAACTACCCCAGCTTCCAGTGATACTCTAGATAGATTGGCCAGCTGATGCCTCTAGAACATTCCCTTGTGCTTGGCTCCCCCACACATTTGCTAATGCTATTCCCCTGCCTGGAATGCCTTCCTTTCTTGTCTTTGCCCACAAGTTACTGATACTCCATCTCCATGGGGAGGCATTTAAACCAAAACAACATCTCCACCCTCTGAAGTCCCAGCACACTGACTCTCTGACCTCAGTGACACTTGTGCTTCCTTTCATTATGGCAGCATGCTGTCACTCTAAGGGGACAAGGACTTACGCATTCTATTTTTCACCTTCTACTGTGTCTAATGCACTTGATATATTTTGTGTTGCATGTCATGTGTCCATGAATAAACAAAATGACTTCTAGATCTTCAGTCACCTCCTTTGGTTCAAAATTCCAGCAAGAACAGAGGCAAGCAAGTATAGAAAACAGGTTGTGGGTGTATACGTGTGTGGGTGCATGCTTTAATGCCAAGATTTCAGATGTTTAAACAGACAACTTTTGCTCATCAGATTTTGTATGGAGTTTTATCCTGAAGAGAAAATGGGAAAAATAGTAAAAATTATATTTATTTTAAATTAAATGAGTAATACTTCTGCCATGATGTCAGTGCTGTGTTTCTGCATTGTCCAGTGTGGTAACCATTAGCCACATGTGGCTAGGAAGACATAAAATATGGCTAATTTGCTGGAGGAACTAAATTTTTTTTTTTTAAGATGGAGTCTCTCTCTGTTGCCCAGGCTGGAGTGCACTGGCACAATCTCGGCTCACTGCAACCTCCGACTCCCTGATTCAAGCCATTCTCATGCCTTAGCCTCCTGAGTAGCTGGCATTACAGGCAGCCGCCACCATGCCCAGCTAATTATTTTTTTTATTTTTGGTAGAGATGGGGTTTTTACCATGTTGGCCAGGATGGTCTCAATCTCCTGACCTTGTGAACTGCCCACCTTGGCCTCCCAAAGTGCTGGGAATACAGGTGTAAGCCACCATGCCCGGCCATTTTTAAATTTTATTTAAGTCACCACAAGTGACTAGTGGCTACCATATGGAGTGCTGCAGTGTAAGTCGCTCCTGACCCCCTCCTTCCCTAGGTCCCCCAGCTCTACTGGGTAGCCAGTGTTAACACTGTGCTGTGTATCTTTACACATCTTTCTTTTGCATGACAGCATATTCACATGCATATCTATACACACACCCCGTTTGTTTGGGCTGTGAGGGTGCACACAAACAGAATCATACCATAGGTGTTCTACAGCCTCCTTTTTAATTAACTATATGTTTTGGAGCTGTCTGGGGTGGTGCTCACAGTGCTGCTTCACTCATTTCATCTGCAGCCATTGCATGGCTGTTCCCTGGCTTGTTTAGCCAACGCTTTATTTTCTTTTTTAATATTAAACATTTTTTTCTTTTGAAAAAATGGAGATGGGGATCCCGCCATGTTGCTCAGGCTGGTCTCAAACTCCTTGGCTTAAGTGATCCGCCTGCCTTGGCCTCCCAAAGTGCTGGGATTACAGGTGTGAGCCACTGCACCTGGCCTATCCAATCCTCTATTGATGAACATTGTAGGTTGTTTCCAAACAAAGACACCAGATCCATCACTTACCTGCTTCCCTGTGCATATGAGCAGGTGCAGATACCCAGACATGGGCTTTCTGAGCCAAGGGGAGGGGATGGGTCCATATTTCTCCTGTGCTGCTCTCACCCCTGGTTCTCCTGGACTGTGTGTGCAGGGTCAGGGCTGATGTGGGTGTGAGCTGTGAGCCTGAGCTGCTGCTGGGGATCCATTATTTATTTAGCTTTTTTTTTTTTTTTTTTTTTTTGGGACGGAGTTTCGCTCTTATTACCCAGGCTGGAGTGCAATGGCGCGATCTCAGCTCACCGCAACCTCCGCCCCCTGGGTTCAGGCAATTCTCCTGCCTCAGCCTCCTGAGTAGCCGGGATTACAGGCACGCGCCACCATGCCCAGCTAATTTTTTGTATTTTTTAGTAGAGACGGGGTTTCACCGTGTTGACCAGGATGGTCTCGATCTCTTGACCTCGTGATCCACCCGCCTCGGCCTCCCAAAGTGCTGGGATTACAGGCTTGAGCCACCGCGCCCGGCCTATTTAGCTTTTTTAAGGAAGCTGACAGCCGTGTCCTACTCTGATCTCTGTTTCCACTCCCTACACTGAGAAGCTGAAACTTAGATTTGATCAAACAGGCTGTGATGAGCCCTAAAAATACTGAGACATTAATCACAATTTGAAGCTGACAGACACAGACAGCAGGCATCTGCAAGCTGAGTCAAACGCAGGCTTGAGGAAGATCGGGAAGGCTCCACGCCTCGTTTTCTAAGTTAGATTTCTCAAGCCTTGTTTATTATGCTCAGCCTGGGGCATAGCATAAGATAGTTGTGTTTAAGGGCCTATGTGTTTGCTAGCATTTGAATATTAGGTGTTGAGTAATTAATAAAACGAATATTCACCATATCATCTGTACTGGAGTCACTTTCTTTCTTTTTCTTTTTTTTTTTTGAGACAGTCTCACTCTGCCACCCAGGCTGGAGTACAGTGGTGAGATCTCGGCTCACTGCAACCTCCGCCTCCCGGATTCAAGTGATTCTCCTGCCTCAGCCTTAACACCACACCCAGCTAATTTTTGTATTTTTAATAGAGACAGGGTTTCACCATGTTGGCCAGGCTGGTCTTGAACTCCTGACCTCAGGTGATCTGCCCTCAGCCTCCCAAAGTGCTGGCATTACAGGCATGAGCCACTGGAGTCACTTTCTGAATAAGCAAAGGAGGCCAGGCCTTGGGCATAGCAGGAAAGCCAGGGTCAGTTAAAACAAGATGAGAAGCCATCACTTGTCTCTAGTGGTCATGATGTGTCTTGCCTGATGCTTTTTTCCCCTTCTTCCTAATTTCAAACCATGCTAAAATAAAGATTATGAAAGATTCCACACTAATGCAGGCCAGGCAGGCCCCAAAGTGAGGCTTAGTCTGCCAGGGTTCTTGGCTTTGCCTAGGAAGGAATTCAAGGGCGAGCTAGTGATAGAGTAGAAGAAAGCAGCTTTATTGAAGCAGCAGCATTACAGCTCCAGTGGTGTTCCAACTCCGTAACTTCTCCTGAAGGGCAGGGCTACCGCAGGAGCTGGGCTAGGGCACATGCAATGTGCTGAGGGTAGCAGCTCAGGGCAGTTTTGCAGCCATAGTTATGTCTACTTTTAATTATATGCAGATTAAGGGGCAGTTTATGCAAAAATCTCTAGGGAAGGGGTAGTAACTTTTGATTCATCAGGTCATTGCCATGGAAAGGGGCAGTGACACCTGGCTGTTGCTATGGCAACAAACTGACATGGCACACTGGTGGGTGTGGTTTATGAAAAGCTGCTTCTGCCCTGTTTTAGCTAGCCCTCAGTTTGGTCCGGTGTTCAAGCCCAACCTCCAGAGTTGAGTCCCATCTCCTACCTCATTACACAATGTTTTCCCTGTGATTATTGGGGGCTTCTGATGATTTTGTTAATTAATCTATTTATTTTGAGACAGAGTCTTGCTCTGTTCACCAGGCCTGACTGCAGTGGTGCAATCTTGGCTCACTGCAACCTCCACCTCCCGGGTTCAAGCAATTCTCCTGCCTCAGGCTCCTGAGTAGCTGGGATTATAGATGCGCACCACCATGCCCAGCTTATATTTGTATTTTTAGTGGAGATGGGGTTTCACCCTGTTGGCCGGGCTGGTTTTGAACTCCTGACCTCAAGAGATCCACCTGCTTCGGCCTCCCAAAGTGCTGGGATTACAGGTGTGACCCACTGCATCCGGCCAGCTTCTGATGATTTTAAAATTCAACTCTGGAGGAGCTAGTGATGGCTGATAAGGAAATGAAGGAGGAAAGCAGTGAGCAGCACCTGACATCCTTTCCATTTGAAACGTCCCTCTAGCAGCCAGGAGTGGGAGATATTTGGCAGGAATGGGCCACTGTCAATGAGGAGCTGAGGAAGGGAGAAAGGCGGGGTGGAAGTGGGAAAAGATAGAGGGTGCAGCCGCTTGGAGGGACAGAGTCTGCTAATCTGAGCAGCTGTGAAGGCACACACACAACATCGGGAGGGTGACGATATCCATTTGGATTAATGCAGAGATCCACGCGGTGTTAATGGAAATGAAAACAAAGGAGAAAATTTGCTGTCATTTAATATTCCACAGACCAAGCTCTTTTCTTTTCTTCTTCTTCTTTTTTTTTTTTTTTTTTCTGAGACAGAGTCTCCCTCTGTGCCCAGGCTGAAGTACAGTGGCGTGATGTTGGCTCACTGCAACCTCCACTTCCTGGGTTCAAGCCATTCTCCTGCCTCAGCCTCCAGAGTAGCTGGGATTACAGGTGCCGACCACCATGCCTGGCTACTTTTTGTATTTTTAGTAGAGATGGGGTTTCACCATGTTGGCCAGGCTGTTCTCGAACTCCTGACCTTGCCTTCTGCCCGCCTTGGCTTTCCAAAGTGCTGGGATTACAGGTGTGAGCCACCGCGCCCAGCCAGCCAACCTCGCTTCTTTTCTGCACATCCCCTGTCCTAATGTAATCATAACGTTCATAGTTTGGGCCCTACTGTGGATACAGTTGCGTATACGCCTTTCTCATTAAATGCTCTAGCTTAGGAATTTTTCCATGTGGTTGCCTAAATTATGTCTGTTTGTCGCCAAAATTATTTTGTTGTCTTCCAAATTATGTTATGGAGGTTTGCACTTACTTAATCGATGCTTTCAGCCTGCTGGCTAAGCGCCACTCAGAGTTCCTTTGTTTACAAACATCCTGGTGATATGTGTCCTGTAGCTGTGATTAGCAGGCGGAAGAGAAATAGATGGTGGTTCTGGAAGGCTCCCGCCTGTTGCTTTCCCCCTGAGTTTTCATCAGCTTTTCAGTGTATCTGTTTTACCGGGCAATCTTCAGACTCTGCCCCCAGTTCCTCTTGTTTCTTGTGGCTGGTCTCAAACCTCGCACGTCACCATGGTGGTGTGGTTTTATTGGTGCCAGCCTTCCTTAGTGGTGGGATGAGTTTCTAATCCAGTTTGCATTGCCAGTGTGGCTACTGCAGCTTCAGCAGGGACGGGGTCCCCACTTTCGTCACTAGTTCCAGTCTCTCAGCTTCTCCCTCTGGGTGGTGGCAGCGGTGGACGTGGGTGGCTGTTACTCAGTGCTTGGGCCATCTGGCCCTTTCTTTCTGTTCTCTTTCCCCACCACCCTGGCTCCGGCCCTTATTTTCTTTACTTATCTTTATTTCTTTTGAGACAAAGTTTTGCTCTGACATCCAGGCTGGAATGCAGTGGTGTGATCTCAGCTCACTGCAACCTCCACCTCCTGGGTTCAAGTGATCCTCCCACCACAGCCTCCTGAATAGCTGAAATTATAGGTGCATGCCACCATGCTGGGCTAATTTTTTGCATTTTTTGTAGGGACAGGGTTTCACTATGTTGCCTGGGCTGGTCTTGAACTCCTGGGCCTAAGTGATCCTCCCACCTCAGCCTCCCAAAATGCTAGGATTACAGACATGAGTCACCACACCCAGCATCCTTATTTTCTTATGCCTTGACTTCTGCTTCTTCTCTAGATGATCTCTCTTCTTCTGAGCTCTCTAAATTCAAATTCAACCATAGCCAGACCCGTGGCTACCCTTCCTAATACATCATTCTCATCTTCCCATACGTCCTCTTCAGAAAGCCTGCCGACAGCTCCCCTCAGCTGCAGAATGCCGCGGAGTTCCTCACCTGAGCAGTCAGGGCTCCCTGGAGCTTTGGGACCCAGGCGACTGCTGCTTGGAATGTCCTGCCCAGCTACTCTCAGTCATTTCTTGTTCCTGAAGGGACAATTGAAATTCTTGAGTCTTAAAAATACTTTTGACTCCATTTCTGGAAATCCAGCCTAAGGAAATAATCCAGAAAGTGGAAAAAGCTGTGATGTCTACACGCTCTTTCCAGCATTGTTTTAAATAGCATGAAAGTGTAAACAAGATACAAGTCGAACAATATGGAAAGGATTTGGTGCGTTATTGTGGCTCTTCCTGCTGGAATTTACAGCATACATTCAAGATGATAATTATGATGACAATTCAACACCAGGATCAACACTTATGAAATAGAAGTAAAAGGACCAGGGAGCTGCCAGTTATGGAGCCCAGTGTGTGTGCCACCTCACACTCGGTGTTTTGCTCACCTCCCACATACAAGGAAACCCTCAGAGGGTGTGTGGCACACCTGCCTGAGGTCACATAACTCATGGCCCCAATTTGCTGAATTATAAGGCCTGCTCTCTCTATGCTATAAAATACAAAACTGTGTATTTTTTTTTTTTTTTTTTTTGAGACAGAGTCTTGCTCTGTCACCCAGGCTGGGAGGCAGTGGCATGATCTCAGCTCACTGTAGCCTCCATCCATCTCCTGGGTTCAAGCGATTCCCCTGCCTCAGCCTCCTGAGTAGCTGGGACTAGAGGTGCGCGCCATCACACCAGGCTAATTTTTTTGTGTTTTAGCAGAGACAGGGTTTCACTATGACTGGGATGGTCTCAATCTCCTGACCTTGTGATTTGCCCGCCTTGGCCTCCCAAAGTGCTGGAATTACAGGCATGAGCCACCGCGCCCAGCCCAAAACTGTGTATATTATTTAAGCTATTTAATATATATTTATTTTTGAGACAGAGTCTTGCTGTATTACCCAGGCTGGAATGCAGTGGTGCAATCTCGGCTCACTGCAACCTCTACTTTCCAGGTTTAAGTGATCCTCCTACCTCAGCCTCCCAAGTAGCTGGGACTACAGGTGCGCACCACTATGCCTGGCTAATTTTTGTATTTTTTGTAGAGATGGAGTTTCGCCATGTTTCCCAGGCTGGTCTCAAACTCCTGAGCTCAAGTGATCCACCTGCCTTGGCCTCCCAAAGTGTTGGGATTATTGGCATGAGCCACCGCACCCAGCCCACTATGTAATGATTCTGTGGAATGCCTGCTGTGCACTGAGAGCTGGGTGCTAGGTGCTTGCAAGGAGCTCCCAGGCAAGCTTAGGCTCTGAGGCCACATCCACATGTGCCCCTTTGCTCAACAGTTTCTCTTGCCAGGACCCCCCCTTTTTCTCTTGTTCTCCTGTTAGGCTCTGCCTCAAGTCTTCCTCCCCTGTAAAGGAACCAACCAGGCTGAGGAGCACACACCCTCCTTTGAGCTTCTGCAACACATAAAACTTTCCATGAGAAACGTCGTTTCCCCCAAGCCACTTATACTTTATCAATTGTGCCTTTTCTCTCCAACTAGACTGTAAGAGCCCCCAAACCAGCCCTGTGTCTTGGCAGTGTCTGATATCTCCAGGTAGCCCTTGGCACAGTGAGAGGACCCATAATAGATACTCAATATATGAGTTAGCAAATCTTATTCTCCCTTTAGTTGTGACCAACCTGGTATGGGGCTGGTTGGTCACTCTAGCTGGTAGCAGGAGAGGCTCTGGCATGATGCTGACACGCTCTTGTGCCTCCATGGCCCATCAGGTTCCTGAGCCAGAGTCCTCTGCCAGTTACTACCTCTACTCAAAGGAAGCATCTTTGGACAGGCACAGTGGCTCACACTTGTAATCCCAGCTCTTTGGAAGGCTGAGGCAAGTGGATCACTTGAGGTCAGGAATCCGAGACCAGCCTGGCCAACATGGGAAACCCCGTCTCTACTAAAAATACAAAAATTAGCCCTGCATGGTGGCACATGCCTGTAATCCCAGCTACTAGAGAGGCTGAGGCAGGAGAATTGCTTGAACCCAGGAGGCGGAGGTTGCAGTGAGCCGAGATTGCACCATTGCACTTTTGCTCTGAAGAACAGAGCAAGACTCCATCTCAAAAAAAAAAGGAAGTATCTTTGCCTTCACTAGCCACCAACTTTTTTTTTTTTTTTTTTTTTTGAGACAAAGTCTTGCTGTGTTGCCCAGGCTAGAGTACTATGGTGTGATCCCAGCTCACTGCAACCTCCGCCTACCAGGTTCCAGTGATTCTTCTGCCTCAGCCTTCTGAGTAGCTGGGACTACAAATGCATGCACCACTTCAGGCTTATTTTTGTATTTTTAGTAGAGATGGGATTTTACCATGTTGGCCAGTCTTGTCTCTAACTCCTGACCTCAAGTGATCCACCTGTCTCCACCTCCTAAAGTGCTGGGATTACAGACATGAGCCACCACACCTGACCTATCTGCCAACTTTTTAAAAAGTTTTTATTTTGAAATATGGATTCATGGGGAGTTGCAAAGAAATGCACAGAGAGGTCCTGCTAGGATTATAGGCATGCTACCATGCCCCACCTATCTGCCAACTTTTTAAAAACTTTTTATTTTGAAATATGGATTCATGGGCAGTTGCAAAGAAATGCACGGAGAGGTCCTGTGTACCCTTCACCCAGCCTCCCCCAGTGTGAACCTCCTGCATAACTATAGTCCATTATCAACACCAGGAACTTGATGGTGGTGCAATCCACAGAGCCAGTTCAGATTTCACCAGTTACACATGACTTTTCAAGACGAATCCATCCTGGAAATTGTCCTTTTCTACTCGAGCGCATTTTCTTCATATCCCCATCTGGCATATTTACTCAGTTGAAATCCCTCCCAGCTCTGAAGTCACAGGGCCGCCCTGGCTCTGTTCCTGACTCTCTTCCTCACTTCCTGTGTGATCATGGGAAAATTAACTAACCTCTGTGAGCCCTGGTTTTCTCTTCTGAAGACTGACAATACTAACCTCATGGGATTTTTTTTTAACATAAAGTGCTCGAGTTAGGCAGTTAAAATAATAGACACTCAGGAAATGTCTATTTTCTTTTCACCCTTTCTGACATGGAAAACCCTCTTTCTCACAAAACAATGGAATCCTTCTCTTTTAAATAATGTTCAAAATCAGTCTCCTCTGACACCTTCCCATCCCATCTCTAGTTTCCTCAGCAACCCTGTGCTGTGTGTGTGTAACAGTTAATTTGTATGATCCTGATTATATGTTCCATGTTCTTGATGAATGTATTTTCAATTCTATTTTTTTTACCTACCAACAATACAAGGTATTTGCAGGCAGAGACCTCAGTTATTTAATTTTACAAGTCAACATATTAGATAAGAGCCTAGGTTTAGTCCCATCTATAAAACAAGGAAAACTATCAACCTTATAGGCTTTTCGTAAAGATTAAATGAAAGGATGCAGGCTGGGCATGGTGGCTCATGCCTGTAATCCCAGCACTTTGGGAGGTCAAGGCAGGCAGATCACAAGGTCAAGAGATCAAGACCATCCTGGCCAACATGGTGAAACTCCATCTATTAAAAATACAAAAACTAGCTGGACATAGTGGTTTGCACCTGTTGTCCTAGCTACTCAGGAGTCTGAGGCAGGAGAATCGCTTGAACCCGGGAGGCAGAGGTTGCCGTGAGCCGAGATCGCGTCACTGCACTCCAGCCTGGGACAGAGCAAGACTCTGTCTCCAAAAAAAAAAAAAAAAAAAGAAAGAAAGAAAGAAAGAAAAGAAAAAAAAAGAATGCATAATGCCTGGAACAGGCAAGCTCAAAACGCATTAGCTGTTGTTGATGATCATGATGACGCCCTTTCACTTGTGTTTCCTCATGGAGCTTTGTCCTTGGGTCTCACTCTGCCACTCAGGCTAGAGTGGAGTGGAGTGCATCACGGCTCATTGTAGCCTTGACCTCCAAGTCTCAAGTGGTCCTCCCACCTCAGCCTCCCAAGTAGCTGGGACTACAGGCATGCGCCACCATGCTTGGCTGATTTTATTTTCATTTTTATGGTTGAGGTCTCACTATATTCCCCTGGCTGGTCTCAAACTCCTTGGCTCAAGTGATCCTCCCACCTCAGCCTCCCAGAGTGTTGGGATTACAGGTGTAAGCCACCATGCCTGACCTTGGATTTAAATATCTTAATAGCAATTGGTGTTTCACATCCAAGCATGAAATAAAGATAAAGGACATTAAGGGCTATTCTTGCTCCATCATTCCATTTTATTCTACCCTGCCTTTTTTCTCCAAAGTTGGGAAAAAGATTTTTATAATAATTATCATAGTAATACTCGTGATGATGATCAACGCTAGCAATTACTGAGTACTTACTGTGTGCCAGAAATAGTTCTAAGAACTTCACTGTGTTAGCTCATCTGGTCTTTACCACAACCCTATTAAGTAGATTCCCTTCCTCCCATTTTGCAGATAAGTAGACCAAGGCACACAAGATTGTACAGCTTGCCAAAGCTGAAACAGGGTTTGAAACCAGGCTTTCTATTTCCCCAAAATAGCTGGGATAAAATTTTCTTGCTGTTAGTGGTCCCAAGAGACAGAGAACGGAAAAACATTCTGTTTATTTTCATCTCTTCTTTGCTTGAAGAGCATATCGAAGCCCAAGGAAGCCTGTAGTTAGTGAAGAATTGAAGCTCTGACATTAAATCAATTGGACATGTTTCTCTCTTTTTAAATCCCCATCCTCAATTAAGGTGGCAATCAGATCAACCAAGATTGCCCGGAAAGGGGCGAGCCTCTCAGAAGCTCCAGAGCTCCGAAAGGTCAGGCCACTGACAGCTCCTGGTTTGTCTGTTACTTCAGGCAAGTCTCAGTCACACTGTCTCCCCAGGGAGAATTCAGCTGCTGTTTAATTCTACTCCCAGTAAGATCTGTTTGGAAACTCAAACTCTGCTTCCTTCCCCAAATTCATTTTCATCAGCATTTCCTCTTGACCTCTTCAATCCTGAATCTTTCCCAGACAAGATATAGGTCCTGGCCCCTGCAGATGTGCCTCTCTGCTGCATACCAGCCCTGCAGCCACATGTGAGGTTTGATTTCCTTATCACCAATAAAACAAAACCAGGCTCTGCCTGTCTGTCTGATTCCAGGCTTTAATTACCAAAGGCAAATTGCTGTGTCACTTGGAATAATGAGAAATTGGAAACAACAGAGAATGATTAAATAAATCAGGATCCAGTCAAAAGATGAAATAATAAAAGTAGCCATTAAAATGAAGTTTTGAAAGATTTTCTTTTTTTTTAAGATGGAGTCTTGCTCTATCACCCAGGTTGGAGGGCAGTAGCCCTATCTCAGCTCACTGCAACCTCCAACTCCCAAGTTGAAGTGATTCTCTTGCCTCAGCCTCCTGAGTAGCTGGGATTACAGGCGCTTGCTACCACACTCAGCTATTTTTTGTATTTTTAGTAGAGGTGGGATTTCACCATCTGGACCAGGCTGGTTTGGAACTCCTGGTCTCAGATTATCTGCCCGTCTCAGCCTCCCAAAGTGCTGGGATTACAGGTGTGAGCCACCATGCTAGGCCGAAAATTTTTCAGTAAAAGTAAGTGCTCACAGTATAAGAAGAAATTTGGTTTTAACACTATCCTGTAGGATCCCAATTTTATGCATATAAATTTTAAAATATACATAAACATGGAAACAAAAAGTAGAACAAATACACTGAAATTCTAATAGTTATCTCTGAATTATGTGATTCTGAGTGATGTTCATATCTTTTTTTCCCGTTTTATAAATTCATACCCATAAGCATCTATTCCTTTTAAATTCAGAAGCAAGGAAAAGGGGAAAAGAAAAGAGAGTCTTTTTGTTTTTCTTGAGATTATTGCCACTGGAGGGTTGTTGATTTTTTTGTTTCATGGACTCACCAGTCCTTACCAGCTCTCTCCACCCCTAGTGAGGCAGCTCACATCTCACCTCTTCCAGGAAGCCTTCCTGGGTTCATTAAACTCAGATTTCTTCAGTTTTATGGACTCCTTAGTCTCATTGTGACATATCATCGACCTTAGATGTGTGCGGCTCTTGTGTCCCAACTACAGAGTAAGTTCCTCGATGGCAGAATCTGTCTATTTTAAACTTCCTTCTCTTCCCCATGCCACCCAGCAAGTGCCTGCGAACTGCTGGAGTCCATTGATGTCAGTGAACACCAGTGCCTCGTGGGAGACACTTGAATCAGACACACCTCTCTGAACTTTGTTCCATTTCCTTCAATTCATTTGAAGGGGGTGTCCATGCCATTGGTCGTGGGTCAGATTTTATTGTAAATTGTTTAAAAAGAATTCCATTTGCTTTGGTAGGAATGATCAAGTCCAGCCCTTGTCTTTACAAGCAGATTATAAAGCTGAGAAAATAAATACGAACTCTTTTGAGCAAAAAGGCATTTTTCTTGGTGAATGGGGATAAGGGAGTTGATGTTTATAAGAAGGAGAGGAAAGGCCAGGAGGGGAGGTGACTTCCCCGGGTCTCACACTGATCAAAGGCAGGTGAAGTCACACATCATGCCAGCTTTCCTCCAGCCCTGCTGGGCTCAGGATACTGTATTGAGGTCAGAAGAAAATGAGACCTAGGAATTAACAGTTTATCTTGGGAGAAGAAAAGATGAGTCACTGAAATAACTTCGCCTGAACAAGCAGTGGGAGAAGATTACATAAGGTGATACAGTGCGAAGGATGCAGAAAAGTCGAGCTGCCAGAGAGCACACTCCGCCGCGGGTCGGAGAGGGTTGTTAAGGAAGGCTTCCCGGGAGCTCAGCAGGTGTCAGGATCCACCAGGTGTCAGGTCTGTGGCGCTGACTCTCTTGTCCCTTCAACGTCTCCAGCTTGTGGCCAGTCCCCATCACCCAAACATCCTGTCACTCACAGCTACGGGGCTGCATGGCTCCCTAGTCTGCCACTCTTCCGACCTCCCAGCCTGTCTCACTGTGGCCTCTGGCTGCTGGAAATAGAGCGTTCCAGGAGGCAGAGCATGGGTGAGAGGACCACCTACAGTGGAGGAAGGACTTGAAGATGAAGCAACTGCCCCCACCTCTACTGAGGTATCCCTTGTGAAATCCTAAGTGGAAGGGTTGACATTTTATGCGACTCAGGCCATGCTACCTGCTGGACCATGAAGCAAACTAAATTAAATATTATTTGCCTTAGAGATACATATAGAATGAATTGAAGTGAAGAGACACTGGCCAGGTGGCTGGGACTGGGTGACAGGTGTTAAGGAGGCTTCCAGCAAGGTGGCTGTGGCAAAAGAGAGCACAAGATGAACTTGGGAAATTGCTAGAGATGTATGTTTGGGAAAGTGATGGGAGGATTAGGGGAGTTTCATGGCAGAGAAGCACATGCTGTGTGGCCTTGGGCAGGGCAGTTAACCTCTCTGATCCTGCCTCTTTATCTTAAAATGAGAATAATAGTATCTATTTTATGGAGTTGTTACAAGTCTTTTATGAAATATTTGTAAAGTGCTTGTCCTAGTGCTTAGTACAGAGCTGGGGGTAACCCTTGGAGTTTTTAAAAAAATATTTATTTTATTTGTAGGACCCTTATCAATGAAGAACTTTGTATCCAACAATAATAAACAGACATATTGCAAGTTACATTTTGTAGGAGAAGCAAATAAGACTGGCTGTGACAAAAGACATTAGATACCTGTATTGTAGGTTCTTTATACAAACAGTCCGTTCCATTAATAGTAGAGCTAAATGCAAACCAAATGCTTTTAAAAGTTTGTATGCCTACATGGCAGTTACAATCTCCACACACTAAAAAGAACAAGAACAATAACACAGAACACACTATTCTTAGTGAATATAACACAGAACACAGTATTCTTAGTGAGTATAGCACATTTAACACCTTCAGCATCCTCTGGGTTTTCAGATCATATTGGCAACTGAAATTTCACATCCACATGTGCTTGTTTGGCTAAGGTCACTATTTCAGAGAGCTTTCTGACCATTCTAGCAGCTTCCTCCAAGTCATCACAAGCAAGAATTTTAAGCCCACTGTCCACTCTCAGTGCCTTAGCATCATCAACTTGTATACCTTGTACCCTGTACCGCAACAGGTATTTTAATTTCCACATCTTTTACTGCCACAACTATAACCTGTGCAATAGCATCACAGTGCATGACTCCTCCAGAAGTGTTGACCAGAGTAGCCAGTACCTTTTTTTCTGAAGCGATAAGCTTAAATGCTTCTGTTACTTGATGGACTGTAGCACCACCACCAACATAAGGAAGTTGGCTGGAGTTCCTCCATGAAGTTTTATTTATATCCATTGTGGCCATGGCCAAACTAGCACCATGTACTAGACAGTCTGCAGTTCCTTCGAGGCCAATGTAGTTGAGATCTGCCTTAGCAGCATCTTTGTCACTTTCATCTTCCTGGATTCAGTCCTGTAGAGTAAGGATTTTCTTTTGGCGATAGGCTGAATTAGAGTCAAAATTGATCTTTGCATCCAGCACAGCACAGCTCCATCTGAATCTTCCACCACTGGATTTATTTCTTATCATGGTTGCATCATATTTCAGAAAAAGGCTGTAAAGCTTGACCATGTTTTCTGCTGCAGAATTGGCAATATTAGGTGAAAATCCCATCTTCTGTTCAAACCAGAGAGCTTGTTCCTTTTTGATGCCTTCTACAATATCAACAGTTCTTTAATTGCATCAGGAGTCTCAGCAGCAACATCTGCAATGTTGACACCACCATGTGAACTCCCTATTAATACAGGACCTTGAAATGACCTTCCCATTGTTATTGCAAAGTAGTGTTGTCTCCTGGGGTATTTTCACTCCAATGCTTGATAGCATATTCTGCCCTTTTCTCCCATTTGTTTGGTAAACAACTTTTTCCCAATCATTTGTGAGGAAATAGCTTTTGCTTCTTCTGGAGAGAAAATTATCTTCACTCCTCCTTTGAGGCCACTTTCTTTCTTTCTTTCTTTTTTTTTTTGAGATGGAGTCTCACTTTTGTTGCCTCAGGCTGGAGTGCAATGGTGCGATCTCGGCTCGTTACAACCTCTGCCTCCCAGATTCTAGCGATTCTCCTGGCTCAATCTCCTGAGTAGCTGGGATTACAGGTGTGTACCACCGCACCTGGCCAATTTTTGTATTTTTAGTAGAGACGAGGTTTCTCCATGTTGGTCAGGTTGGTCTTGAACTCTTGACCTCAGATGATCCGCCCACCTCGGCCTCCCAAAGTGCTGGGATTACAAGCAGGAGCCACCGCACCCAGCCAAGGCCACTTTCAAATGTTTCTTTTCCTCTACCATCAGCTAAAACCTGCGCCGTTATCTCAACGTCTTTCGAACCTGCTTCTTGCTACTTGTGAGTCCCAGAGAACTTGCCAGCAGTACTCATAGTTACAGTTTATCCTGCACATACTATTTCTTTCTGCTGTACCTACGTTTTTGGCAATTGCATAAGCTTCATCTGGTGACTTTGCCACATATCCTTTGGGAATGGAGACACCAGCTTCTTGCAGTAATTCCACGCTCATGTATTCAGGTAGTGAGAGATTTCTTTCCTGTTGCTGCTGTACTCAGAGCCCATGGTTATTCAACAATCCAGAACTTCCTAGAGCCTGAGCATCGGCCTGCAGGGCTGTCCAGAGCAGGTGGCTCCAAAGGGTGGCGGCGTCCAACAGTCGGCTGTAGAACAGGGAGGCTGTCATTTCTGAGTCAGACCTGTCCCCTCGGTGCTGTCTGCAGCCGTACAGGCCCCTGGAACATTTTTAGATATTAAAATCAGCATGAGGGAGACTAGAACGGCAATGAAGGAGAGGAAATAATTCAAAGGAACTAACGTATCTCAGTGGGCCTTGCAGGTAATGCTGGGTTACTAGTGGGGAGTTTGGGGGAAGGGGCCTCGATTTTGAAAAGCATGATATAGTTAGTGTTTGAGTCTTTGTTTCAGTCCACCAATCGCCCTGAGTGGGGGACAGCTCTGATCAAGGGGACAGCTCAGTCAAGCAAACAAGACCAGCAAGCAGGTCAAAGGAGAAACAGGGCTGCACCGCCTTGGGGTCGCGGGGACCCAGATGTTGCTGGTGGCCGAGGTGAGGGGTCCTGTGTCCTCTGTCACGAGGCTGCCAGCAGCTGCAGGATCTGTTATCACATGTTGGACAGGCAAGGAGCTGGCGGCACTTCTCACCCTGGCTGTGTGCCAGAATTGTGGTGGAGCGTTTTAAACACCTCTGGGCCCTCTTCACAGCACAGAGGTCATTCTGATGAGCAGCCAGGATTGCGGCCACAAGCCAACCCAGGAGCCAGCCAAGGGGATTGAGGGAATGAGGACAAAGCAGGCAAGAGGACTTGGGCTGACAGGAGGAACCCTGACCCAGGCTTCCTGCCGCCCAGCATGTCTGCCCTGGAGAGAGATGGGTCCCAGTGAGCCGGGCCTCAGGAGCTACAGGTGTTGGCAGCCCTAGAAGGTGGGCTGGGCGCCACGTTCAGGAACAGGAGCCAACCGTTCTTTAGCAGGAAGTTTCCCTGAAGTCCCTCTGGAAGCACTGTCTTGCAAGCACTGGAGATCCTTTGCTAAGTGCCTCATAAACTTTGAGTTACTGACTGAAATCACTGACCTTGAAATTCATGCTGGCTTTTCTGCTCAATCACACCGTCATCCCTTCATGCAACAAATCTGTGGGTTGGACCCTACCCCAGCCATGGGACACAGTGGGGACAAACGGACAAAGGTCCTACACTTGAGGAGCTTACCTTAAAGTGGGGAGCTGGAGTGTAGACATGGATGAAATGTGTCCATTGGCAAAAAGCACTATGAAAAGGAATAAATCAGGACAGAAAAAGTGGAATGCTGGTCAGGGAAGCTCTTTCCAGCCAGGTGACATTTGGGCAGAGACCTTAGGGATATGAGAGTGGGAGCCCAGAGGACATGGGGAAGAACATTCTGGATCAGGAATGAGCCATCGAGCGAGGTCTCACCATTCTTATGGTTTTAAGGGAAGAAGCTGCTGAAATCATGTCAGTGAACATTTGGTTGATTCCTAGTGATTTGACCTTTCAGTGGCAGTGCAGCTACATACCAGGGAATTGGCCATCTCACGTTTCCCTCGCTTCCTTAAAATAGGTATAAAAATATCAGGTAAGACAGCTCCTAGTGACAGAAGAGAATCCTTCATAAATTTACCTTCGGCTACTGTGGTTGGATCTGCCAGACACCATCCCCAGAGAGTCAAAGAAGACCCTGGTGGAAAGTGCTTCTGTCTTAGAAATAAAATGGCTCAGAATTAAATGATTCTTTTATGGATATAGAGTTGTGAGCTAAACTCTACAATTTGTATGTATGAATACTGATATTAAAAATAAATATCATAAGATTAAAGAAATATATTAAAACATATTAATCTCTCGTTACAACGAACTTTCAGTTTCTTTTTAATGTCTGTTAATTGTTTCTTTCCTAGCTAGGTTTTGTGGCTACTTAGAATTCACCACTGTTGGGTTGGAAGCTTTCTAGAGGTGCTTGTGGGTTCCTAGCACCCCTAAGCTGCTTTGGGACCCAGAGTCTGGGCGCTCCTGACCAAAGTCCCCCCAGCTCTTCTCTCAGAGACAAGAACTGGGAATCTCCTGCTGTCAGCTTTGATTACCTACCCAGGAAGTGTGGAGGATTGCACAGGGCCAGACAGTTAAGAAATGGGAAGAGCTAGGATTTCATCCTAAGGCTGTCTTACCTGTGAGCCCAAATTCTTAACCACCGTGCTCTGGTGGCCCATTTCTTCCCTGGTTTTGTATTTCAGAACATGGCCTCTGAAAGGAAAGTTTTGGGGTTCAAATTCTAGTCTGCCATTTATTAGTGGTGTGGCTCTAGGCAGGTAACTTAACTGCTTAATGCCTCCATTTTCTCATCTGTAAAATGGGGATAAAAATAGTACCTATGCCATGGGTTTGTGAACCCCGAAAATCTGAGACAGTTCTCAGTTAATTTATTTTTAATTTAATTTTTTTTGAGGAGCCTCACTCTGTTGCCTAGGCTGGAGTGCAGTGGTGCAACCTCTGCCTCTCAGATTCAAGCAATTCTTGTGCCTCCGCCTCTCAAATAGCTGGGATTACAGGCACAGGCTACCACGCTTAGCTAATTTTTAGTAGAGATGGGGTTTCATCATGTTGGCTAGGCTGGTCTCGAACTCCTGAGCTCAAGTGATCCACCTGCCTTGACCTCTCAAAATGTTGGGATTACAGGCGTGAGCCACCATGCCCGGCCAGTCTCAGTTAATTTAGAAAGTTTATTTTGCCAGGCTGAGGTCGGGCCTGTGACACAGCCTCAGGAGGTCCTGAGGACATGTGCCCAAGGTGGTGAGGGCATAGCTTGGTTTTCTACATTTTAGGGAGACGTGAGACATCGATCAGTATGCGGAAGATGTACACTGGTTCAGTCCGGAAAGGCGGGACAACTCAACATGAGGAGAGGGCTTCCAGGCCACAGGTAGATAAAAGAGAAATGGTTGTACTTTTTTTTGAATTTCTGATTAGCCTCTTCAAATGAGGCAATGGGCTATACATTTATCTCAGTGGGCAGAGGAGCGACTTTGAATAGCATGGGAGCCAGGTTTGCCCTCAGCAGTTCCCAGCTTGATTTTTCTCTTTAGCTTAGTGATTTGAGGGGCCCCCAAGATTTATTTTCCTTTCACTGGTTATTGTAAGGATTACAAAAGTTGGTGCTTATGAAGTATTTTAGAGCTGTGGCTGGCTCAGGAGGAATAAGGCACCTACTGACTTTTTCATGCTGTGAACCCTACCCCTGTCTTCTTGCACCTCTCTTCTGGGAAGCCTTCCCCAACTATCAGAACTCAAGATAATTTCTCTCTTTTTAGATTCTATGGCAAATGATCTGGGATTTCCATCGCAAAACTGTAACTTAGGGAAAATCTCTTATTATATTGATAAGGAAACTTATCAAGTCTCAAAAGTCAAATGACAGAATTGGGCCTGGACCTCAAAAGTCAAATGGCAGAAGCAGGACTTAAACACCAATATTTTTTAAATTAAAATTATGACTGTTTCCAAGGTGCTGTATTCCTTCCTATTTCCCACTTTCTTTCTTTCTTTTTTTTTTTTTTTTTTTTTTTTTTTTTTGAGACAGAGTCTCGCTCTGTTGCCAGGCTGAAATGCAGTGGTGCAATCCTGGCTCACCGCAACATCTGCCTCCTGAGTTCAAGCAATTTTCTGCCCAGCCACCATGCCTGGCTAATTTTTTGTATTTTAGTAGAGACAGGCTTCACCATTTTGGCCAGGATGGTCTCAATCTCCTGATCTGGTGATCCACCTGCCTTGGCCTCCCAAAGTGCTGGGATTACAGGCGTGAGCCACTGCACTCAGCCTTTTCCCACTTGTTTGTTTTTAAAGTAGGTAATAAATGTCTTGATAAGAAGCATAATAAAAATATTCATCACAGTGATGATATTGATTGATTGATTGATTGAGAGGGAGTCTTCCTCTGTTGCCTAGGCTGGAGTGTAGTGGCATCATCTCGGCTCACTGCAACCTCCACCTCCCAGGATCAAGTAATTCTCCTGCCTCAGTCTCCTGAGTAGCTGGGATTACATGTGCATGCCACTGCACCTGGCTAATTTTTGTATTTTTAGTAGAGACAAGGTTTCCCCATGTTGGCCAGGCTGAATACTCCTGACCTCAAGTGATTAGCCTGCCTCAGCCTCCCAAAGTGCTGGGATTACAGGCGTGAGCCACCCCGCCTGGCCAAAATGGGGGTGCTAGTGGCTGTTGACTTTTCAGTATATGTTAATTTGTGCTATGAATCTGGTATAAGAGGATTTGGTATGCCTGGCTTCGTATATTTATTTGTCCATGGAGCCTTTTTCTGGGAAATGCTTGTTAGCATCACACAGCTAGTGTTTCCTGGAACACAGTTTGGGGACTGTGGCTCTGCTCTCCAGAGCATCTGCTCTCCTATCCCATGTCCTTTTTTTTCTTTTTAAGGCTGTTTTTTAGAGCATACACTATGTAGATTTTTCAGATTGGCTTCTTTCCCTTAGTAATACACATTAAGTTTCCTCCATCTCTTTTCATGGCCTGGTAGCTCATTTCTTTTTAGTGCTGGATAATATTCCATTGTCTGGATGTACCACAGTTTATCCATTCACCTACTGCAGGACATCTTGGTTGCTTCCAAGTTTTGGCAATTGTAAATAAAGCTGCAGTAAACATCCACATGCAGGTTTTTGTGTAGACATAGTTTTCATTTCCTTTGGGTAAATACCAAGGAGTGTGATTGCTGGATCGTATGGTAAGAGTATATTTAATTTTGTAAGAAGCTGCCAAACTGTCTTCCAAAGCGGCTGTACCAGTTTGCATTCCCACCAGCAATGAATGAGGATTCCCGCTGCTCCACATCCCTGCCAGCATGTGCCGTTGTCAGTGTTCTGGATCTGGGCCATTCTAATAGGTGTAGAGTGGTGTCTCGTTGTTTTAATTTACATTTCCTGGATGACATATGATGTAGAGCATCTTTTCATATGCTTATTTTCCATCTGCAGGTGCAGTGTCTGTTAAGGTTTCCGGCCCTTTATTTGTTTATTTTTTTTATTTATTTATTTTTTTGAGACAGAGTCTCGCTCTGGAGTGCAGTGGGGTGATCTTGGGTCACTGCATCCCCCACTTCTGTGTTCAAGCAATTCTCCTACCACAGCCTCCCAAGTAGCTGGGATTACAAGCATGCGCTACCACACCTGACTAATTTTTGTATTTTTAGTAGAGACAGAGTTTTGCCATGTTGGCCAGGCTGGTCTCGAACTTCTGACCTCAAGTGATCAGCTTCCCTTGGCCTCCGAAAGTGCTGGGATTACAGGCCTGAGCCACTCCGTCTGGCCCCATTTTTAATTGGATTATTTTCTTTTATTGTTTAGTTTTAAGTGTTTGTATTAGTCCATTCTTATGCCATTAATGAAGACATACCTGAGCCTGGGTAATTTATAAAGGAAAGAGCTTTGATTGACTCACAGTTCAGCATGGCTGGGGAGGCCTCAGAAAACTTACAGTTATGGCAGAAGGGGAAACAAACACGTCCTTTTTCACATGGCGGCAGTGAGAGTGCAGAGTGAAGTGGGGAAAAGCCCCTCATAAAACCATCAGACTTTGTGAGAACTCACTATCACAAGAACAGCATGAGGGTAACCGTCCCCATGATTAAATTACCTCCCTCCAGGTCCCTCCCATGACATGTGAGGATCGTGGGAACTCCAATTCAAGATGAGATTTGGGTAGGGACACAACCAAACCACCTCGGTGTTCCTTATATTTTAAAGATTTATATATACACACATAAATGTTTGATCAGATATATCTTTTACAAATATTTCTCCCCATCTATGACTTTTCATTCTCTTGACAGTGTCTTTTGAAGAGCAGGAATTTTTTTTTTTTTAATTGAGATGGAGTCTCACTCTGTCACCCAGGCTGGAGTGCAATGGTGCGATCTCAGCTCACCGTAACCTCCACCTCCTGGGTTCAAGTGATTCTTCTGCCTCAGCCGCCCAAGTAGCTGGGACTGTAGGCATGTACCACCACACCCATCTATCTTCTGTATTTTTAGTAGAGATGGGTTTCACCATGTTGGCCAGGCTGGTTTCGAACTCGTGACGTCAAGTGATCCACCCACCTTAGCCTCCCAAAGTGCTGGAATTACAGGCTTGAGCCACCGTGCCCAGCCAAAAAGCAAGAATTTTTAATCTTCATTAATTCCAGTTTATCAGTTCTTTCTGTCATGGATTGTGCCTTTGGTTTTGTATCTAAGAAGTCATCACCAAAAGCAAAAGCCATCTTGGCTTTTTCCTATGTTATCTTCAGGAAGTTTTATAGTTTTGTGTTTGACATTCAGGCGGGTGATCCATTCTGAGTAAGCTTCTCTGCAGGGTGTGAGGGCTGCATCTACGTTCATTTTTTTTTTTTTTTTTTTGCACATGGATGTCCAGCTGATCCACCTGTTAATTATTTCACTATACCGCGCTGCCTTGATTGCTGTAGCTTCCCGTGCACTCGTCAATCCCTTAAGGTTCACCTCCTCTTCCCCTACCAAACTGCAACCACTCCACTAGTGGCCTTCCAATGGCAAGTCCCATGGATTCTCTCCAGTGTGCCTCTTGTTTGTGACTCCATTCTGTTGTGTGAGCTCATGTTGTGTCACCTTTGCATTGGGGTTTGTAGAGTTGGTCTTCATGTGCTGGCTTTGGGAGGGTGGCCAGACAAGAATGCGGGTTGGGGTCAAGTTCTTGTTACTTACAAGTGCACAGAGCTTCCTTGGGGACATGACACGTGTTTCAGACCCACAGTACCACAGTATTCTGAAGGGGTGTTCTGTGATTCTCACTTCCTAGGCCTTTGGACATCTGTGGCAGAGCAAGTGGTCGATTGGAAAGCTCCACTAAGATGGACCAAGCCAGCATGGATTGAAGGGCTCAGTGGCACTGGGCCTGGGGGAAAGCAGAAAGGGGCGGGCAGCTTCCAGAACCTTCCTGGGGCCTGCCAGTCCTGGCCCTGCTGTAAGTGCTTTGCAGCCCTGGACTGGCTCTGACCTCCTCACAGCCCTGTGGGATAGCCCTAGCCCTGTTTTAGAGAGAGGACACCCATGCACAGAGAATGTTGTCACTTGTTCAGAGTCACAGTTTAGGAAGTGGCAGTGCCAGGATTTGACCTGAGAGTCCATGCTGTTGGCCATGCTGCCTCCCTAACCCCTGCCCTCAGAGGGTCTGAAGAGGTTAGAGAGAAAGACAAGAAGGAAGTGTCGGGGAGTAAGTTGGGAAGCCCTCACCTTCCCCTCTTGTTCTTTAGGCCTTCTTACCTCTTCCCTACTGGTGGAGAAGGGCCCTGGGGCCCTGCCTGGGACTGGTTCCCACCATGGGCCCTGCATGGTGGTGGCTTCTGGAGGCCTCTGTGCCCAGGAAGGCACCTTCCCTGGGGGGCCTGTGGGCCAGAGAGGGGAGGATGTCTCGAGGGATGGCCTGAGGAGCTCCCCTTCTGGAATCCAAGACAGCAGGAGGCAGCAAATGATCTGGTTTTCATTTGAGAAGGGCTGAGTTGGTGTTCCCATACCAGGACTGTCCTGGGCTGATGCCTCAGGGAACCCTCTCCAGCACACTATCTGCGCTTGCAACCCCAGAGCACCCTTGGTGCGCCATGTGGAAGTTTCTACTGTGAGTACCCAGGATGGTACCGCGCTTTCTCCTTGACAAGCCTGGGTTCTAGCAGCTGCAAGCTTAGCTTCTGTCCTGCACAGGCCTTGGCTCCTAGGCCGTTCAGAAAGTTTCAAGGGAGGAAGTGATGCTACAATATTTTTTAGTCCTAACTTCCCCATGTTTCCATTTCCTCACTCCCTTGATGCAAAGGACACTCCCTTGATGCAATTCAATTGAATTGACATTTACAGAGTCCCCTTTATGGATATGCTGGACCACATGTGAGTTTCAGGGACAGGCAGATGATTAAAACATAGTTCCTGACTCCCAGGAACCCATGGTCTAGCCCAAAGTATATGCAAGCTATAAATAAGAATAGTAAGTGGGCCAGGTACTGTGGCTCACACCTATAATACCAGCACCTTAAGAGGCTGAGGCAGGTGGATCACGAGTTTGAGACCAGCCTGGCCAACATGGTGAAACCCCTGTCAGTACTAAAAATACAAAAATTAGCCCGGCATGGTGGCAGGCACCTGTAATCCCAGTTATGGGCTGAGGTAGGAGAATTGCTTGAACCCGGGAAGTGGAGGTTGCAGTGCGTCGAGATCATACCGCTGTACTCCAGCCTGGGTGACAGAGCAAGACTCCATCTCAGGGAAAACAAAAAAAGAATAGTAAGTGATACAAAGTAAGCTTACAGAGCTTAGGAACTCTGTAAGTGTCAATTCAAATTGAATTGCATCAAGGGAGTTCCTGGCTTAGGGACTGTAACAAGGGAGGCTGCTACCTGGGCACCTTGGAAAGACACATCTAGGCAGCCATGCCAGGCAGAAGACTGGGCCGCTGCAGGTTTAAACCCTGGGCTTCCAGGCCCTAAAAGGGGAACTGGGCCCCGAGGGTGCTGTCCCATCACAAGAAATAACCCTGGATGCCAGTCACCCAGGGCCCTAATGCCTTTCTCAGGCAGGGGCAGGGAGGGGATGAGAAAATGGGAGTGAGGTTGGGCAGTAAGACTGAATCTGGAGAGCCTGGGCGTGCAGCCCGCCCACTGGTCTGCCTTGTCCCTTCCGTGCAAGAGCCGGTGGAAGCTGAGGGTGGTGGAAGGGATCCCAAATGAGCTATCTACCCGGGGCGCCCTCCATCCTCTGGTGCCCCATGCCTTCTCCAAGGACACACCAATCCCCAAACCCAAATCACCCCAGAGCCAAAACTGCTGCTCTTCCCTCCTCAAAGGGCACCCACCCACCCCACTCCCCAACAAAACTCCAAAAGAACTATTTTCTCCACCCCATGTAAACCTCTTTTGGATTAAAGTAATTCCTACTGAAGGAACTCATTCTTTTCTGAACGATCTGTAGGCTAATCTTCCCAGGGTGCATTTGCATTTCAAGTGGAGTGCTTGTACAGTTAGAATCCATCTTTAATTGGCAGAATGAAGGGGTACTTACGGGGGGGAGGGGGGGTAGGCGGACTTTCCCAGGCCCTCCTGGCCCCTCCCCATGCCCTCCTCTCTTCTCCTCAGCGCCCGCCCCTCAGTGAGGGGTGGAGCTGGGTGGATTTGGAGGCTGACTAAAGAAACGAACTGTCTATTCTTTCTTTACCAATTAAAACTTTTTATGGTGGACCTAGAGTTGCCAACTTCTAATTTTGTCAGTTTGTTTTATCACGGGTTTCCTAACACCATCACTTCACAGCACCAAAAGATGAAGGAGGAGGTCACTTCAGTCTTCTCAATGGAGTAAATTTAGCTTTACACAAACATGCCACAGGGTTGTTAGATTTTTCGTTTTGCTACAGATTGGTGCAAACCTCACTGGGCGTCGGCATTTGAGAACCACAAACCTGATGGCCCTCGGAGCCCTGCCCAACTCTAAAAGGCCGCAGTTTTCAAATTCCATTGGCACACTGCATTAAAGATGCATCTCTGAATGTGAATCATTGATGATGATGTTAATTTATCATTGTTGCACATAACTTTCTATGATGGAAATGGCTCCCGGAGACAGGACGGTAGAGAGACTGAAGAGCAGGGAATAAAGTTAGGAGCAAATGAGGGGACAGAGAGGGAAGAACACCTGCCCCCCAGACCTGTATCCATCTTCCCAGGATGCTCGGTTAGATTCTTGGGCTGCAGAAGGCAGTTTCGTACGCCTGTTCCAGAAATGTGTGTGTGTGCGTGTGCGTGTGTGTGTGTGTGTATGTAACCATGCAGTATGTGGGCACAACACCTGACCTTTGTGTAAGCGCCCCCCCCCCCACAAAGCCTCACCCCTTAAAATGTTCCCTGTGGCCTGGCCTTCCCTATGGCACGGTTCCATCCCCCAAGCAAAAGACATGAAGATGTCAGAATGGCAAATGGCAGATGTCTTAGAATGTGGGGGCGGGGGGCGGGGGGCAATGAGAGATGTCAGCTCCGGGAGGACAAGGCCCTGGGCCCTCCAAGGGAGGGGCCGTCTGTTTCCAGCCTGGGTTTGTTTCCTCACCGGCCACCCTGGCCCTGGCTCCCGGTTCTCCTGGGCCTTCCGAGGAGGCTTTGCTCACAGCTTTTCCCATTCTCATTCCAGGTGTGTGTGGCTGCTGCGGTGCCCTGCGCCCCAGGTACAAAAGGCTGGTTGACAACATCTTCCCTGAGGATCCTGAGGTGAGTCACATCTCTGGCAGGCATCATGGCTCTCAGCGTCTAGGTAGGGCCTCTGACGGGTGGAGTGGCAGCTTAGAAGCCAGGTGGGGAAGGCAGGGCCTCTCAGGGCCCTTGGACACAGCCTTCCCAGGGAAACTGGAACCTGGGCCACAGCCATGGGTAGTGGGGAGAGGCCGCTAGGGACATGAAGGAAGAGGGCATCTGGATCTGCAGAAGGCAGCTGGCAGTTAGCCTTGGCATGCTTGTGGCCGTCACTGTCCAACCGAGACATCTCCTGCGTGTCTCTTTGTGTGATTGCCCCGTGAGCTGCTAACTCTTTGAGTGGTCGTAGCTCTGTGCTGGTCAGTATGAAGACGCCCCTGTCTTGGGTTGGGCTCAGGAGCCCAGGTCTTTTGCCCTGGCTGCCACCCTCTGGTGTCTGCCAGGTGTCTAGGGGCACATACATAGAGGACCTGGCCTCCAAGCTGCCTCTCCACCCATCAGGCTGCTTTGTGGGTTGTGGTCTGGGAAACATTGGGATCTGAGGTACTTGACTTGCTCTCTGGGAACCAAGGGCCTGTTTGGGTGACAGCACCCTCTGGAGACTTCCCTAAGAGCTGCAGAGGTGCCTTCATCCTGTGCGTATCTTGGTGCCAACTATCCAACATGCTTTAATTTTGGGTGGCTTTTATTTTGGGTGGGTGGCTTTTAAATGATGCTATGTCGTTCATTCCTACACACTCACACACACATGGTATGTATATACATACCCATACACATACGTGTATACATTCATGTATATATATCCACATACATGCACACACATATATACATTTGTATCACTTACTATTCTTTTTTTGCTTTCCCTGAGATGGAGTCTTGCTCTGTCACCCAGGCTGTAGTGCAGTGGCGTGATCTCGATGCACTACAACCTCCACTTCCCGGGTTCAAGCAATTCTCCTACCTCAGCCCATAACTGGGATTACAGGCACCTGCCACCATGCCTGGCTAATTTTTGTATTTTTAGTACTGATGGGGGTGGTTCATCATGTTAGCCAGGCTGGTCTCAAACTCGTGATCCACCCACCTCAGCCTCGTAAGGTGCTGGTATTATAGGTGTGAGCCACAGTACCTGGCCCACTTACTATTCTTATTTATAGCTTGTATATACTTTGGGCTAGACCATGGGTTCCTGGGAGTCAGGAACTGTGTTTTAATCATCTGCCTGTCCCTGAAACTCACATGTGGTCCAGCATATCCATAAAGGGGACTCTGTAAATGTCAATTCAATTGAATTATTATTTTTCTCTAGACTTGAACTCATCTATCCATAGTGTGGCCACAGTGAGCACTAATTGTTTTCTTCCACAGGATGGTCTGGTGAAGACCAACATGGAGAAGCTGACATTCTATGCCCTCTCAGCTCCAGAAAAACTTGATCGTATTGGTGCCTATCTCTCTGAGAGGCTCATCCGTGACGTGGGTCGTCATCGATATGGGTAAGTGGTTTGTAAAGGAGGGAGAGAGACGTCAGGAACTATATTGTTAGGTTAAACATAGTCCTTTTAGAAAATGTTGGCCAGGCAGAGTGGCTCACGCCTATAATTCCAGCACTTTGGGAGGTCAAGGTGGGAGGATCACTTGAGGCCAAAAATTCAACACTATCCCTTTTTTTTTTTTTTTTTGAGACAGAGTTTCGCTCTTGTTACCCAGGCTGGAGTGCAATGGCGCGATCTTGGCTCACCGCAACCTTCGCCTCCTGGGTTCAGGCAATTCTCCTGCCTCAGCCTCCTGAGTCACTGGGACTACAGGCATGCGCCACCATGCCCAGCTGATTTTTTATATTTTTAGTAAAGATGGGGTTTCACCATGTTGACCAGGATGGTCTCGATCTCTTGACCTCATGATCCACCCGCCTCGGCCTCCCAAAGTGCTGGGATTACAGGTGTGAGCCACCGCGCCCGGCAAGTTCAACACTATCCTAAGCAACACAGTGAGACTCCATCTCTACAAAAAAATTTAAAAATTCGTTGGGTGTGGTGGTACACACCTAAAGTGCCAGAGCAAGACTTGTCTCAAAAAAAAGAAAAAAAAAGAAAATGATGGTAGACTAGATTATCAAACAGACCAAGAAAATTGGGGCCTGGGACTAAGGAGTATATCCCATGCGATCTTCCAAAGGCAGGGTTGAGCGTGATGCTGCTGCCAAGGTTTGGGAAGAAGGGCGGTTGGCTTCCTACAGGCACCTCTTCCAGCATCCATTCTCTCATGTTTCCATACAAAAGCCCTCATACAGTCTGAGGCTTTAAGAAAAATTAAGGCTATGATTGCACCGCCATCCACATCCAACCTGTCCTGCCTTATCCCACTTACTGCCTTGAAAACTAAGGAGGAGTCATCTACATTCTAGTAAGAAGGCAGAGTTAAGGGCAATTTGTCCATTAAAAATACACTTAGGTGAAATATTTATCAATCTTCTGAAAGAGAAGGACTTTCCATGTTTAAAGAGAGAAGAAATCTTAAAGCAAATGACTGATCCACAGACTTAACTGTTGAAAAATTTAAATATTTTGATGTCAATAAAGAAACACTCAGACCAGGCATGGTGGCTTACGCCTATAATCCCAGCACTTTGGGAGGCCAAGTGGGGAAGATCGCTTGAGTCCAGGAGTTCAAAACCAGCCTGGGCAACATACTGCCCATCTTTACAAAAAATAAAAAGAAAATTAGCTGGGTGTGGTGGTACGCACCTATAGTCCCAGCTACTCAGAAGGATGAGGTGGGAGGATGGCTTGAGCGCAGGAGGTCAAGGCTGCAGTGAGCTATGTTTGTGCCACTGCTCTCTAGCCTGGGCGACAGAGACTCTCTCAAAAACAAAAAGAAAAAAGAAATGCTCAAAATATAAGAGACAAACAACAAAAAAGTATATTAAAAAATTAAGACAAAGGGCCAGACACAGTGGCTCATACCTGTAATCAATCCCAGCACTTTGGGAGGTCGAGGCGGGTAGATCACCTGAGGTCAGGAGTTTGAGATCAGCCTGGACAACATGGTGAAACCCTGTCTCTACCAAAACTACAAAAATTAGCCAGGTATGGTGGCATGCACCTAGTCCCAGCTGCTTGGGAGGCTAAGGCAGGAGACAGTTGATTGAACCCATGAAGCAGAGGTTGCAGTGAGCTGAGATTTGTGCCACTGCACTCCAGCCTGGGTGACAGAGTGAGACTCTGTCTCAAATAAATAAATAAAAATAAATTAAGACAAAGGATTCAAATTTATATATTAGTAGCTCATACCAAACAGTGGGTGGAATGGGGAAACTGAGACACTAAGAGATTTGAGGCAAGGACCACAAACAGGAGACTTCAGGAGAGGAGAGAGAGCTTGCCACATACATGGGCACTCAACAGACTTGTGATCACAGATGCATACTGAAATACTAAGATGCTAACTTATCAAATTCATCACAAAGAAAACAGAATTTCCAGTATGACCAATAGATGGCAAAATGGGAAGCATTTTCATTCTTTTCTAGGAAGAGTGCGAATTGGTTGAAACTCTCTAGAAAGTAATTTTGAAATAATGTGTCAAGAGCTTTAAAAACACTTATGTCATTTGACTCAGTAATTTCCATTTCTGTTTGTCTATCCCAAAGAATCTTTTTTTTTTTTTTTTGAGACAGGGTCTTGCTCTGTCACCCAGACTAGAGTGCAATGTCATGATCTTGGCTCACTGAAACCTCAGCCTCCTGGGCTCAAGCCATCCTCCCACCTCAGCCTCCCAAGTAGCTGGGACTACAGGCATATGCTACAATTTCTGGCTCATTTTTGTATTTTTTGTAGGGATTGGGTTTTGCCATGTTGCCCAGGCTCGTCTAGAACTCCTGGGCTCAAGCAGTCCTCCCACCTGGGTCTCCCAAAGTGTTGGGATTATAGGTGTGAGCCACTGCGCCAGGGCCCAAGGAATCAATCATAAATACAGTCTACCTTCACATACAGAGATGTTCATTATCATATTATTTATAATAATAAAAAAGTGGGAATAACTTAAATGTCCAGCCAGAGGAGAATAGTTCAGTGAATTATGTTGTATGTCATTTGATAAAATGTTATCTAGTCAGTAAAAATGGTGTTTATAAAGATGCTTTCCATATAATTTAGAAAATGCTTGAAGTAAATGAAACCAAAATCCATAATTATATAGACAGTATTTGCAATCAAGTTAAAATATAAACAACAACAACAAATCTCAATGGGTAGAAAATATAGTAAAAACAAACATACTGGCCAGGTGCAATGGCTCATTACTGTAGTCCCAGCACTTTGGGAGGCCAAGGCAGGTGGATCACTTGAGGTCAGGGTTCAAGACCAGCCTGGTCAACATGGTGAAACCTTGTCTCTATCAAAAAGACAAAAATTAGCTGGGTGTGGTGGCATGTACCTGTAGTCCTAGCTACTTGGGAGGCTAAGGTGGGATAATTGCTTGAACCCCAGGAGGCCGAGGTTACAGTGAGCTGAGATCGTGCTACTACACTCCAGCCTGGGTGACAGAGCAAGACCCTGCCTCAAAAACAATAGCAACAACAAACTAAATGAACATATCAATATGTTAGGAGTGCTCATTTTATGAGCAGTGTGGCTCGGGTTTTTTGGTTTTGTTTTGAATCTATTTTTTCTACGTTTTTCCTAAATATTCTTTATGTGGATGTGTTACTTCCACAATAAAAATCATGAACTATAGAGCATATTGCGTTTGCTGCCCAACCATCACGCCACGATTCAGAGACCGAATGTCAGGAGAATGCTCAGATATTCCTAGTGGTGTTGCTCATGGGGCTGAGGGTTGGGTGGATTCATTCAGGCCACTGTTCTCAGGCCTGTTGGTTCCATTCTCCACGGAGTCTTTCATAGCCGTCCTCTACTCTTCCCTTTCTCCTGGTCCAGGCTCTTCTCTTTTTGTTCAGATGATGGCAGTAGCCTTGGACATGGACTCCCTGCTCCCCATCTTTCCTGCTCTGGTCCTTCTGTGTTAATACTGCTATGTATGATCTTCAACACACAGACACCAAGCTGTACTTTTCTAGCTCCTTGAGAAAAAAATCCAGCATCCTCAGCTTGACTTCTGGGGTTTTACACAACCTGCCTGTAACCCAGCCAAGCCCACCGCCCCTACCACACCTGCCGTAGACCCACTCCACATGGACTGGCCGACCCCCCTGATGGCTCTGTGGGCCTTTCTGGTGCTCTCTCACTTTGACCTCTGTTGGGCCTCCCCCTACAATTGCCCACCAGCCCCACCACCATCCAAGGCCCCTTCCTCCTGGCAGGAGAAGACAGAGCCAGTCTTGAACTACAATGAAACGTGCACGATGCTGACAGGGTGTAGAGGTCTAGAAAGCACAGGCCTCACCAGCAAACCTTAAATCAAGCCACCCCTGGTGTAAAAAGCAGGACCCAAACCAATATGTTTCTATGATCATTTCATGTAATAAAATGAGGCTACATCCTAAATAAGAGTGAATCTACCATGCATGCTGATTATATTAGGGGCATTGATATATTGTAAATTATACTCAAGCAAGTCAAAATGACTTTATCGTAGGTTGAACCTGAAACCAACATGCTAGCTCTAACATTAAACATTTAATACTAATTTTGCTGGCCCTCTCTGCGGTGATGGCTCTCTCAGTAAAAAATGTCCTAGAGCCAGCAGAGCCACGTAGAATCATTCTGCTGCATCTTACAACTGCAATTCAAATTTAGTATCATTCTGTTAAAAATAGCCATTGCAGCCTCTAAGTATTTAAAACCTGACAGCCTCACTGAGGGCTTTGTTCATAAACATTTGGAGAAGAAAAATCTGTGAGATCTGATCTCTTATTCTGTCTCTCTTTGCCCTCCCTGTCTTTCCATACCCAATGCCACATATGTCATCATTACCTTTTTAGTCACTGAAGGCAGCTTTGGAAGAGTAAAATATTCTCCTGTAGATGGGGTGAGAGGCTGTGTCTCCCTGCCATGATGCAGGTGTCTGTATTTGGGGTTTGACCATACGGGCATGAACCTTGGATGCCGGACCCAGGAGCAGAACCACCCTCATCTGCCCCATTGCCTCCCCACATTGTCACCCCATTCCAGTTGTGTGTGGACTCTGGCTCATAGGTGTTTAGCATGGAGACAGTGCGGGCAGCCAAATGTGGGCAGAGAGAGGATGAGATGTGAATTTCAAGGCATTGTTCATGGGCATGGAATATGATGGGCAGTGATGTGCAGAGCAGTAATAACCGAGCAGTCCTTCTATTTTCCCTTCTCTTTACATTTCCCTTCCAGTTCAGCTCCAGTGCCAGCATGTCCCCTAGAAAGTAGAGGAGAGCAGGGGAGGGAACAGCGGTGCTGGGAAAGACTCTCTCAGTTGACAGTGACCCCTGAACACTGACAGGTGCAGAATGCCATATAAGACGACATCAGGATCCCCAGTGCCTGGAGCTCTCACCCAGCCTGGGACCAACCCCTGGCAGATGGAGATGCCCATGCCAGAGGATTGTGCTTCTCTCATCTGAGGACCCTGGCCCTGGAGCTGACCCAGTGGCGTTCCTAAGAGATACACATTCACCAGAAGGACTGTGAACCTGGTCAGAGGATGGCTGACCTTGGGATAGGGATACCGCAGACCCCTACTAGATGAGGAGGGTCATCGTTCCCTTCCTTAGCTGAGGTCAGCCCTCTCTCCCTACTTGTGGACTCCTAAAACCCAGAAGGTTCTGTCTAGGAGTGGGCTGACCACATGCACTCAAATTGCCTGGAACAAGAGGTTCTTTGTCCAGGCCACTGCTCTTGAGTGGTTCTTGGGCAATGACTTGCCCTACTAAAGCTGCCCCCTCATCCGGCCTGCTGACCCTCATCCCTGACTCTGAATCTGCCTTTCTTCTCCAACTAAGCCTGGTTCCTGGACTCTACTCCCCACTTCTCCTTTCTTGGAGGCTTGGCACCTCCTTTGGTTTCTAGGGCCACTCCCTACTGAGCACGGGTATTCCAGCAGAACCAGCTGCCTAGTCTGGGACTGTATACCAGGGACTTCTTGCCTCTCACCTAAGTACCATGTTTTCTTCAGTTTTTGTAACTCACTTTCTGCCTGGATCTCTGACCCTGAGTTCCTCCGGTTGTCACCTGTCTTCTCCCAGCCTCCATTGCTACCCATGAACCCCAGTTCATCCTATATCCCTTGGGTTCTGCCCTCCTCACCCGCTGGCAGTGCTGCTAGTGCCTCTGCAACCCTTGGTTGTCAGCTGCTGTTGTGGTCTGTAATCTGCTCTTGCCTTCACCCGTGGGCCCAGCTCCCTCCTACCCCTCCTGCTCTAAGTACCCAGTTAGGCCAGTTCAGATTTCCAGACCTGTTATGACTTTGGACCCCTACCAGGACACCCACCCCAGGTCAGATCTCTGCTGATAGTGACCTTCTGATCTGGGAATCCCAGGCTCTATTCCTTTTGAGTGTGTAACAGATTGGACACACTTGAGAAGGTTAAAATAAAATAGCACAAACATGGAGAGCATTGGACTCGGGGCTTCCAAGGTCCCATTGACTTCTAATTCTCTAAGATGTTTTGAAAAGTTCGAGTTCATAATTACAAATATTCCATCCTTAAGACTGGGATCAGAGATGAGGAACAGAGAATTAGGCCTCATAGTTCTTACACTTTTCAGTTTCACATCTACCACAATTTTCACCTTCTACCAAAACGGAAAATTTCCACTTTCCACTCTTGATAAGTAGCCAATTTTTTTTTTTTTAAGCAATGGATGGTTTTTCCATATCAGGAATTTCTGGAATTTTTTCCAGGAAGAGGAAAAGTGGTAGTCTAAAAGCTCTGGGGTTTGCGAGGCCTTGAGTTTCTTCTCTTGCCTAACTCCACCCTTTCCTTTACCTCATTTAAACACTGTAATAATGGTGAAATGCCACAGATCCCTTCATACAGAAGGATGCCAGGATGATTCATAAGGGAAGAGAATCCCATGCTGCCTGCCCTCATTTCCTACCTGCCATGCTTGGCTGCATGCAGGTGTTCAGGTCTCTCTGCAAGGAAAGCCTGTCCCCTTTGGAAGGGCTCCAGCCCAGTCTGCTTCCCCAACCCTGCAGAATTCGGTCTCTACACAGTGGACCTGAAACATGCTGGGACTGGGTCTGCAAGGCACAGTAGGTTTCCTGGATGGTGATTGTGATGGCCTCTAAAGGTTGAGGCTGCAGAGCCAGGAATGGCTGTCCCGGGAGCTGGGAAGATTGATAGGTGTGGCTCTCGTTCACCAGAAGGGCTCAAAGAGCCAAGGCCGCCTTTGTATTTGGAAGACACTCTGTGGATAGAGCATGACTGGATCCATTTGTGAGTGGGCCCAGAGACAACTATTCAATAATACCTTTATTTAATATCATTAAAGAATCACTTAATAATAGTTGACTCTGGACGGGCACAGTGGCTCATGCCTATAATCCCAGCACTTTGGGAGGCTGAGGTGGATGGATCACCTGAGGTCAGGAGTTTGAGATCAGCCTGGACAACATGGTGGAACCCAATCTCTACTAAAACTGCAAAAATTAGCCAGGTGTGGGGGCATGCACATGTAGTACCAGCTACTTAGGAGGCTGAGGCAGGAGAATTGCTGGAACCCGAGAGGCAGAGATTGCAGTGAGCCGAGATTGCACCATTTTACTCCAGCCAAGGCCAACAACAGCGAGACTCAGTCTCAAATAACAATAATAATAATAATAATAATAGTTGACTCGGCTCATCTAGATAAAAGAAATAAACATTTTATAAATGTGGCAAAGAAAATTTCAGCATTTAGAGGCTGTTTTATTTTCTGGTTACTTGGTATAGAAGTTAGCTGAAGGGTGTGTAAGAAATGGTTGATGTATTAAAAAAACATTTAGAAGTCATGACTGCTGTTAATTTTTTTTTTTATGTTTGGATTAGCAAAGCTAGCTCATGTCTGAGGCAGTCTGACGGTGCAATATCTGAAACTGGGTAGCTGTCCCCGGAGGTATCATGGAGCCTTGTGTTGTGGCCTTGTGAGAGCTCCTGCAATTGTCCTGTAATAATCCTGGCTGTGCTCTTTGTTCACCCCAACTTTGTTTAAAAGAAAAAAAGGGGCAGGGTGCGGTGGCTCACGCCTGTAATCCCAGCACTTTGGGAGGCCAAGGCGAGCGGATCACGAGGTCAAGAGATCGAGACCATCCTGGTCAACATGGTGAAACCCCGTCTCTACTAAAAATACAAAAAATTAGCTGGGCATGGTGGCGCGTGTCTGTAATCCCAGCTACTCAGGAGGCTGAGGCAGGAGAATTGCCTAAACCCAGGAGGCGGAGGTTGCAGTGAGCCAAGATCGCGCCATTGCACTCCAGCCTGGGTAACAAGAGCGAAACTCCATCTCAA
>NW_022436971.1:807468-833001 GCF_009761245.1 Sapajus apella | reverse complement strand
AGAGCCAAGATCGCGCCATTGCACTCCAGCCTGGGTAACAAGAGCGAAACTCCATCTCAAAAAAAAAAAAAAAAAAAAAAAGAAAAGAAAAAGAAAAAAAGACTAGCTAATCAAGAATTTTTAAATAGGCTGTGTGTGGTGGCTCATGCCTGTAATCCCAGCACTTTGGGAGGCCAAGGTGGGTGGATCACCTGAGGTCAGGAGTTCAAGACTAACCTGGCCAGCATGGTGAAAACCCATCTCTACTAAAAATACAAAAAATTAGCTGAGTATGGTAGTGGGCACCTATAATCCCAGCTACTCAGGAGGACGAGGCAGAAGAATTGCTTGAACCTGGGAGGTGGAGGTTGCAGTGAACCGAGATCACGCCATTGTACTCCAGCCTGGGCAACTAGAGCAAAACTCTGTCTAAAAAAATTTTTTTTCTTTTAAATATCTGCCTAACATTCAATGATGGATATGATTTGGGTCAAGACATAAAGAAGGAAAAACTTCTTAACTCATCTTTATTATATTTACAGCATATGAACCTGACTTTAGAGTTTTGGGCACCTTTAAACATTATAAAATCCCATAGTGACAGCTTGCTGTGATCTTGTAAGAGAAGCCTTTTGCTACTTGATTTTGACTGAGGAAACATTAACCTGATTTCTTGGTACCCCAGTTAGGCTTTACAGTTTTCTGCTTACTTTACCTCTCCTGTATTTTCTTTGTATCAGGAAGTACTTTTCTATTCCACACGATTTGACATTACAAGTAGAAGGGTCACCATCCTGTAATGGGCACATGAGCCCAAACTCTGAGTTCATGAAGCCTTGCAATGATCTCACCTCTAGCAGGATGGACAAATTTCTGGCTCTTACTTTCCTTTCCAATGAGGTTAGTCACTTGGTTTGCTTTGGATTGCTCAGAATTCACCTTTATTTGTGCCATCAGGCTTCTAAAGCACTCCTAAACCTGATTATTAGGTTCCTGTGCTATTTGGAGTATAAAGAAACTAAAAAAGACAGTGGTTCCAGCAATATGGAAGTGTTTCTCTTCTCTCTCACACCACTATGAAGTGGGCCAGTGGGCTGTGCTCCATGAGGTCATTCAGGGATCTGCAGCACATGACTTTCCTCTCTGGGTCTCCAGTTGTTGCCACTTCCCAGCTGGTAGGAAGAGGGAAAGAGAGGACACAATTGTGTCTTATAATCAAGAGATGCTGATGTTCACATATCTTCCTCTTATTTTATTTGTTTGTTTATTTATTTATTTTTTAATAAGACAAAGTCTTGCTCTGTCGCCCAGGCTGGAGTGCAGTGGCATGATCTTGACTCACTGCAACCTCTGCCTCTTGGGTTCAAGCGATTCTCTTGCCTCAGCTTCCTGAGTGGCTTGGACTACAGGTGCTACCACCATGTCCAGCTAATTTTTGTATTTTTAGTAGAGACAGGGTTTCACCATATTGACCAGGCTGGTCTTGAACTCCTGACCTCATGATCCACCCACCTTGGCCTCCCAAAGTGCTGGGATTACAAGTGTGAGCCACTCTGCCTGGCCTGTTTATTTATTTTTGAGACCGGATCTTACTCTGTCACCCAGGCTGGAGTGCAGTAGTTCAATCATGGCTCACTGCAGCCTCAACCTCTCAGACTCAAGTGATCCTCCCACTTCAGCCTTCCAAGTAGCTGGGATTACAGGCATACACCACCATGCTTGGCAAAGTTTTGTATTTTTTGTAAAGAAGGGGTCTCGCCATGTTGCCCAGGCTGTCTTGAACTCCTGGCTCAAGCAATCTGCCCACCTTAGCTTCCTAAAGTGTTGGGATTCCTGGCATGAGCCACCATGCCCTGGCCATTTCCCCTCATTTTAATGGCAATGTTTTTGTCATGTGGTCTCACCTCACAGCACGAGAGACTGGGAAATGGAGTCCCAAGTGAGCAGCCACATGCACAGCTAAAATTCTGAATTACTAGGGAAAGGCAAAGGGACATATTTTGGAGAGAAATCTAGCATTCTACCCCAGAAACTTAACTCCAAAACTATAAAGATTTTAACCAGAATAATTTCTGAAAGGTTTGCAGCAGCTTCCTTGCTAGAAAACAAAACAAAACAAACAACAAAAACCCTCTTTCTTTAGAATGCAAATGCTTTGTAAGTAAAGGATGATGTTTTATAATGTAGACATTACTAGTTATGTCACACTCTTGCAACAAATATGAAATTTGAGCTTAGAGGTGTCTTTCTCCTTATTAGGAATTTGATTCTTGGCATTTTTTGGGGAGATTTATGAGAAGCATTGGGTAAGACAACTAAGATAATTGGGGGTTGTCCTGTGAAGGCTAGTTTGGGAGGGCTTGGGTATATTTAGCACAGAGGAGAGAACAGCAAGAATAACAAATGAGATTGTTATTTTCAGGGGTTGAGGAGCTGGAGGTAGGAGATGGCATGGCCCTCTTTTTTGCTTCTCCTAAGAGTAGAATTGCAAATAGAGGACAGAGGTTAGTAGGCTTTAGCTTGACATTTTATTTCACTGTATTAGTCCATTCTCATGCTGCTATGAAGAAATACCCGAGACTGGGTAATTTATAAAGAAAAGAGGTTTAATTGACTTACACAGTTCTGCACGGCTGGGGAGCCCTCAGGAAACTTACAATCATGGTGGGAGGCACCTCTTCACACGGAGGCAGGGGAGAGAATGAAAGCCAAGCTAAAGGGGAAGCCCCTTATAAAACCATCAGATCTCGAGAGAATGCACTCACTGTCACAAGAACAGTATGGGGAAAACCACCCCATGATTCAATTACCTCCACCTGGTGCCCTGCCCTTGACGTGTGGGGATTATTGCAATTCAAGGTGAGATTCGGATGGGGACACAGAGCCAACCATGCCAGTTGTCAGTCATCTAGTGAGCTGACTTAGCTCTTTGACACTGGATGTTGTATATTCCTAGTTTCTGAAGTTGTTCACTCAGGTTTTAGAATTGAGAGGAATTGTTTAAGTAGAACTAAGACTTAGTTCACACAGGGAACTTTCCTCATAAGGAGAAAAGAAATTTATTCTGTATCCATCTTGTCTGTCTTATTCCCTCAGTAGGGAGTATTGTCCAAACATAGTAATGCTGTCAACCATATTGCTTGTATAGTAATCTATCATGGGATTTCTGAGGCTTTCAAATACAACACTTGCAAATTTTCTATGCCTTGCATAGTAATGCTGTCAACCACATTGCTTGCAGAGTACTTTCTGAGGCTTTCAAACGCAAAACTTGCAATTTTCTATGCCTTGAAGTTGGTCCTCAGGCCTGACCCAGATTCTTCATAAAGCTCTTGACTTCCTCCCCACTCGAGCCATCTCTCTCCATCCTTGGAAACCTTATAGTACATCATGCATGATTTTCTTGTTAGTTATTTTCCCTTTAAAGGAAAAGCTGTGTATTATCTCAGCTCATTCAGCTGAATGACTGCCTTCCTCATCCTTACACCACCTGCACTGTTTAGGACAGAGCCTTTCCGCAGTGGGCACTCAAAAACACTCTTGACTTGGACTGGGTAATTCTCCGACCTCACAGAGTTTAGACTTAGAGTTTGCTATTGTGGGTATCAATCTTGCTCTTTGTATTGACTCATGAAATGCTCATCTCATCCATCCTCCTGTTCTTAATCTGTAAAATAAGTGGCTGAATGAGTTGGTCTCCAGGCTTCTTTCCAGCCCAGGTTTGTTCTGACTCAGTTCTGGACTGGAGCAGACACTTGTTGGAAAGGCTGCCCAGACATTGGCAGGCTGTGGGGGAGCCTCGTTACCTGGATGGTGCATTTCCCAGGTCACCGCGCTGACACCTGGCATGACCCGGTCGGGCCACGGGGTGGCAGGGGTGCGGCCAGTGATGGCGTGTGCTGCCCTCCCCAGGTACGTGTGCATTGCCATGGAGGCTTTGGACCAGCTGCTCATGGCCTGCCACTGCCAGAGCATCAACCTCTTCGTGGAGAGCTTCCTCAAGATGGTGGCCAAGCTGCTGGAGTCGGAGAAGCCCAACCTGCAGATCCTTGGCACCAACTCGGTAAGGAGTGGCCCAGGGGGATCCTGGACTCCCACCCGAATCCTGGGGGTTGGCAGGGGAAGGGGAGACCTCAGGGTTGGCATTGTCACATTCTGTTCCTGTTTAGTTCCCAATCCTAAGTGTGACACACTGCTTGTTTTGGGGTCTCCCTTTGTGTGAACAAAGATCCCTTTCATTTTTTAAACAAATTATATAGATATATAATAAAATAATTTTTAAAAACAGAATTCACTACTTTCAAGCATCCCATTTTAAAACTCAGTGGTGGCCGGGCATGGTGGCTCACACCTGTAATCCCAGCACTTTGGGAGGCCAAGGCCAGCACTTTGGGAGGCCAAGGGTTATATCACTTGAGGTCAGGAGTTCGAGAACAGCCTGGCCAACATGGCAAAACCCCGTCTATACTAAAAATACAGAAAAAAAAAAAAAAAAAAAAAGCCTGATGGTGTGGCACACACCTGTAATCTAATCCCAGCTACTTAGGAGGCTGAGGCAGGAAAATCACTTAAACCCAGGAAGCGGAGGTTGTGGTGAGCCGAGATCGCACCACTGCACTCCAACCTGGGCAACAGAGTGAGAAGCCATCTCAAAAAAAAAAAAAAAGAAAAAAAAAACACAGTGGTTTTACTGTATTCATAAATTTGTGCAACCATTAACACCATCTAATGTGTTCAGCGTTAGACTGATGATCACCAAACTTTTTTACTGATAGAATTTTTTTCCCCTCAAATAATTTTAAGTGGGGTCCCCCAGTAGATATAAAAATCGATGGAAACAGAGGCATTCTTTGGAGGGCAGGAGGAGCCCAAGGTCCTCACCACTCAGCACTCTATGGGGGCATATCTTGAAAGCTGTCCAGGCTATGCCTCTTTCAAAGACAGAGTAAAGTGATGTCCCCAGGACAAAGCTACCAGATCAGTGGAAAGACCACAGGGAAGCAGGAAACAGGGCTTCTGGCTTAGTTCTGCCCTTCCCTTACTGTGAAGCGTCGAGCAGGTTACCTTTCATGGGCCTCAGTCTTTTCATCAATACCATGAGCAGGTTCAGCTTGGTCTCTGTAAGTCCTCCAAGCTTTCTAACACTGGTGTCAGTGCAAGTGGCTGCAGTCATGGGAGAGTATGATTTAGAGAAGAGCTATCAGATAGGTCAAAAACTCCCAGTTTCATGTGTGCATCTAAACAAACTCCCATGCCCTGGTTGTCTTTAATTTCTTGCCATCTCTCTCTTCCTTTCCCTTCAGGACATACTTTAAGCTCCAGGTCTTCATGCAGCTTAGATGCAACTATTTTACAGGTCTTAAGTGAGGCCTTTATCTAGCTACAGATATCACAAAACTTTAAGGTTTGCCCCTTAGCCTCCCAAGCTGAGTTTTTATTTTTTATTTATTTATTTATTTATTTTTGAGGCAGAGTCTTACTGTGTTGCCCAGGCTGGAGTGCAGTGGTGCAATCCCGGCTCACTGCAACCTCCGTCTCTGGGTTCAAGCAATTCTAGTGCCTCAGCCTCTTGAGTAGCTGGGACTACAGGTATGTGCCACCACGCCCAGCTAATTTTTGTATTTTTAGTAGAGATGGGGTTTCACCATATTGGCCAGGCTGGTCTCAAACTCCTGACCTCGTGATCCACCCACCTCAGCCTCCTAAAGTGCTAGGATTACAGGCATGAGCCACCATGCCCAGCCCCAAACCTGAATTTTTATTGCATGGGTCAGGGTTGCTTTCCTGTTCTACATAAGTTGATTTAACCAGAAGACAGTCTTCCAACTTTCCTTCTGAGGACCAAGAGTAGCAACCTATACAGGTTCCCTTCTCTTTCCTATCCCTGGCAGCCAGCTGCCTTCGACACATTACACATATACTAGCTGAGGGGAAAGTCCTTTGTCAAGTTGCCCTGGCAACAGCTTCAGATACTGTTTTAGTTGTCCTGTTTAAGATAACCACAGCCTAAAAGGGAACATCTGAATGGAAAATGAACCAGCCATCACGCATCTGTGGGGGCCACAAGAAGCAGGTGGCTGCCAGCTCTAGCTTTCCGCGTAGCAAATCCTAGCCCAGGGCAGGTGTTTTGTCAGCTAGTGCCTGGAAAATTCAGTGTCCTGCAGATTCCCCATCACAGTGAATCATCGCATCAGTCAGAGAGCAAGTTGACTCATGATTGCTGTACTGCAGACAACACAGATGATTTAAGAACAAGCTATTGTCAGTAAGTTAAGTCAAATATTTGCAGTAGCTCCAGAGGGCAGCTTGGAAGGCAGCCTTTCCCCTTGCCATCCCTGTCTGCTGCTCTTTCCAGATCTCTGAGCCCAGACCTTCTTGAGCCTTCCTGAGAAGAGTGTCCTTTTGCTCCTCATCATTTTACACCTGCCAGCATGTCATTATCTGAGAGTCCAGCCCAGGAGTTCCAAACAGGTCTTCAAATGGATTCAGAGCTTTGTGGGGGAAAGGGGGACCTGGGGGAAGAGGAATAGAAGTCTCTAGGCCCTTTACTGCTACTTCATCCAATAGCCAATAGCCAGCTCCTTTTCATTGTTTTGGGTTTTTCGGGTTTTTTTGAAGTGGAACCTCACTCTGTTACCCAGGTTGGAGTGCACTGGCGTGATCTTGGCTCACTGCAACCTCTGCCTCCCAAGTTCAAGCAATTCTCCTGCTTCAGCCACCACAGTAGCTGGGATTCAAGGTGTGTGCCACCATGCCCAGCTAATTTTTTTTTTTTTTTTTGAGACGGAGTCTTGCTCTGTTGCATAGGCTGGAATGCAGTGGTGCAATCTCGGCTCACTGCAACCTCTGCCTCCCAGGTTCAAGTGATTCTCCTGCCTCAGCTTCCCCAGTAGCTGGAATTATAGGCACCTGCTACCACATCTGGCTAACTTTTAGTAGAAATGGGGTTTCACCATATTGGCTAGACTGGTCTCTAACTCCTGGCCTCAAGTGACCTGCCCAGCACTTTGGGAGGCCAAGGCAGGCAGATCACCTGAGGTCAGGAGTTTGAGACCAGCCTGGCTAACATGGTGAAACCCTGCTTCTACTAAAAACACAAAAAATTAGCCAGGCATGGTGGCTCTTTTCTGTAATCCTAGCTACTTGGGAGGCTGAGGCAGGAGAATTGATTGAACCCAGGAGGCAGAGGCTGCCCAGGCCAGAGTGCAATGGCACAATCTTGGCAGGTGATCTGCCTGCCTTGGCCTCCCAAAGTGCTGGGATTACAGGTGTGAACTACAGCGTCTTGCCCTAGTTAATTTATTTTTTTGTAGAGACAGGGTTTTGCCGTGTTAGCTGGTCTGCTCTCCAGCTCCTGACCTCAAGGGATCCACCTGCCTTGGCCTCCCAAAGTGCTGAGATTACAGGTGTGAGCTACCACACCCAGCCCGTCCTTTTCATTGTTTGAATGGAAGTTTGCAGCATTTTATTTGGATAAAAGGTTTTGCTACCAGGAAATCAAAAGAAAGAGGAGAAGAGAAAGGAGAAAAGGAAAAGAAAGCAAAATGCATCAACTCATCTAAGCCCTCGTTTTGTCAGATTTCTCAGTGTAGAGATGGGGCCCTGAGAAGTGAGATGACTTGTCTGTGCTCACATAGCTGGAACGCTGGCTTTAGGCAGTGATTCTTTCAGCCCCTGTGCGTCTATCAATATTCTCCCTAGAATCTGAGGGGTGGCAAGGTCAGAAGCCCCTCACCGGCCCCACCGGATGTGAAGTCCTCCCCATAGATTCCAAAGCATGGCACGTGGCCTCTGTGCAGATGCTCCCATGACCAGGCTTAGTCTATCACAAGGCAGCCCCCCGGCCCTGTGGGTGAAAGTCAAGAAAAAGCCTCACCCTGAGTCCACGCTGCCTCCCTGTAGCTTTCCCTTTAGACCTGGTTGTGCTTCCTGAACTGGTATAGCACAGATCTCCCCCCTGTAGAGTGTCTCTTCAGAAACCATACCCCCTTCAAGGTCCCCAACTCAGACCAATGAGCTTTGGAAACCTACTGATTCCTAGGGCTCAATGAGACACACATCTCTGGAGAGGAGACCTGGGAATCTGTGAATTTTTGCTTCCCACGTGATGCCATTTAGGTCTGGGAACCACTGACCCATGCTTGTCTTAAGCCTGTGTAGGATTCCTTCCCTTCCTTCCTTCTTTTATTCTTTCTTTCTCCTCTCCCTCTCCTTGTCCCTCCCTTGCTTCCTCCCCTGGGATAGATATTTATACAGGTTGTGCTTGATCATCCCAAGGATGCAGTTGTTGGAAGACTTGTCACAAAATCCAGATTTGCTAATACCACCCCTGCACTTTACATCATGCAGTAAAGTACAATTTTAAAAATTTAAGTGATGCTTTTTTTTTTTACTTTCTTTTCCCTTTTTTTTTTTTTTTTTTTTTTTTTTGAGACAGAGTCTCCCAGAGAGAGTTCAAGCAATTCTCGCACCTCAGCCTCCTGAGTAGCTGGGATTACATGCACCCACCACCACACCTGGCTAATTTTTGCATTTTTAGTAGACATGGGATTTCACCATATTGGCCAGGCCCTTCTCAAACTCCTGACCTCAGGTGATCTGCCCGCCCTGGCCTCCCAAAGTGCTGGATCACAGGTGTGAGCCACTGTGCCCAGCGAAAATTTAAGTGATGCTTTCCAGCCCTTAATGAGAATACCTGGGCTTTGGATCAAGAGGAGGGACTGGAAAACCAGGAGACAGTGGGGAGGCAGGGCCAGCTAAAACCCTTCCTTGCTCGGAGTTCACTTCTGCACATCTGCCTCGTTGCATGATGGGTCCAGATGCATGTCTTGGGGACAGTGTCAATCACCACATGTCCTGACTTTTTAAGGGCACTTACTAATGATAAACTAAAAATATTAAATGATCCTGAGATCCTCTACATAAACAATCTAACATATTGGCCTAGTGTATACACATAGTAAAATATTACGAAGATTCATACATTGAAAGTTTATACTTTCACTTCTATCTCACACCACACACAACAATTAACTCAAAATAGATCAAAGCCCTAAATGTAAGAGCTAAAACTATAAGACTCTTAGAAGAAACTATAGGGATAAGTCTTTACGATCTTGGATTTGGCAATGGATTCTTAGATATGATATCAAAAGCAAAAGCAACTATAGAAACAACATAGATAAATTGAACTTCATCAAAATTTAAAACTTTGGCTAGGTGCAGTGGGTTACTCTTATAATCCCAGCACTTTGGGAGGCCAAGGCGGGTGGGTCGCTTGTGAGGAGTTCCAGACCAGCCTGGCTAACATCATGAAACCCCGTCTCTATTAAAAATACAAAAATCAGCTGGGGTGTGATTGTGCATGCCTGTAATCCCAGCTACTTGGGAGGCTGAGGTGGGAGAATTGCTTGAAGCTAGGAGATGGAGGTTGCAGTGAGCTGAGATCACTCCAATGCACTGCAGCCTGGGTGACAAAGCAAGACTTTGTCTCAAAAAAAAAGAAAAAGGAAAAATTAAAACTTTTATGTACCAAAGGACACAATCCAGACAGTAAAAAGATAACCCACGGAAGGGAGAAAATATTTACAAATCATATATCTAATAAGGGTTCAATAACCAGAATATACAAATGATTCTTAAGACTTAACAACAAAAAGACAACCCAATTAAAAACGGGCAAAGAACTCACATAGACATTTCCCCAAAAAAGATACACACATGGCCAAGAAGCACACAAAAAGATACTTCGAATCACTCATCATTAAGGAAATACAAATCACAACCGCAGCAAGATGCCACTTCACCTCACCAACTAAGATGCCGATTAAAAACACAGTCACACACACGAATGATGGCAAATGTTGGCAAGGATGTGGAAACCAAAACCCTCATGCATTGATGGTGGAAACATGAAATGGGGTAGCACCTATGGAAAATAGTTTAGTGCTTCCTCAAAAAGTTGAACATATGGGATTATCATATGGCCCAGCAATTCTGCTAAGGTGTATACCCAAAATAATTATTAACAGGTTCTCAAACAAATAGCTGTACACAAAGTGTTCACAGCAATAGTATTCACAAGAGCCAAAATGTAGAAACAACCCAAAGACCACATATTTATCATCTCATTTATATGGAGTATCCAGTTCGGGGTAGAGACAGGAAATAGATTTGTGTTTGCCAGGCAATGGGGGAGAGGAATGGAGAGGGCCTGCTGAGTGGGTTCAGGGTTTTCTTTTGGGGGGAGGAACATGTTTTGATTGCAAAACATTGTAAATGGATTAAAGGCCACTGAATTGGGCACTTAAGGCTAATTTTAGGTTATGTGAATTTCACCTCCATTTTTGAAAAGTTATACTTGGCCAGATGTGGTGGCTCACACCTGTAATCCCAGCACTTTGGAACACCAAGGTGGGAGGATCACCTGAGTTCGGGAGTTTGAGACCAGCCTGACCAACATGGAGAAACCCTGTCTCTACTAAAAATACAAACATAAGCTGGGCATGGTAGTGCATGCCTGTAATCACAGCTATTCGGGAGGCTGAGGCAGGAGAATTGCTTGAACCTGGGAGGCAGAGGTAGTGGCAAGCTAAGATTGTGCCATTGCACTCCAGCCTGGGCAACAAGAGTGAACTCCATCTCAAAAAAAATGAAAAATAAAAATAAAAAATAAAAAGTTGTCCTCTGAGTAACCCAGAGTCAATGGCACACAGGCATTTGTGCTTTTACTGTGCCACAACCTCAAACCAAGCCCACTCAGAGGCTAGTGCAAAGCTAATCACTCAGCAGATGAGTGGGAGGGCTGCCTCTCTGCAGCAGGGCCAGGGTCGTGAGGGTCCTGGATGGTGGGGGTCTTGGAGATATCCCTCCTTGTGACTCAGTCTGTGCAGCGCCCTGTTCTCTTCCACCTTGCTCCCTCGCTCTCCTCCCACTCACGAGGTCTCACCTCCCCAGCTCTCCTCTTACCCCCAAGCTCCCACTCTTGCTGAGACTCCCTTCCTCTGCCACCCTCCTGGGCCCTCAGGACACCTTCTGTCCACCTGCCTCACCCTCCCGGGGTCGGCACAGCCACCCCGCCTTCTCCACCAAATGCCCCCACTTCAGAAAACCACATGGCCTGTGAGTCAGGGCCTCCACACATTGGTGCACTAGGAGTTTACCAGGGTTTCCTCCAGGTGGTCCTCACGAAGCTTCCATTTTCTCCTCAACTCCCCTCCCAAATCAGCTTCTTCAGTCTCAAGATCCATTTGCTTTTTCTCCCACTCAGGAAATGGGGGCTGTCCCGGGGGGCTCCTCCCACTTCCAGTGTCCATATTCTTCCTCTCCAAAGGAAGAGGTGCCCAGCCCCTCCAGAGCCTCCCTGGATCCATTCTTTCTCCCCCTCCCCATCTCCACCCTTTGCCTTGCTTTGGTTCCTTCCCTCAATCTAAACACAAGTTCAAATCTCTTGCACTGTAGAAGTAAATTAAATTAATAAACAAGAGAAAAACAAAAAAAATTACATTCTCCTGCAAACTACAAAATGCCATTATCTTGCCTGACAAAATCGAGTCATTCCCCGATCTTATTTTCATATGTTGTCCAAATCCAGGTTTCCCGACTTGTCCCCCGTTGTCTACATTGCTAGCCTTTTTCAAATCAGAACTTTATAATAAAGACTGTGTTTCTTTGTTTCCTACGTCCCTTACCTCTCTCAGCAGCTTTCCAACCTCACTCTGTGCCTCTTTTACTCGTGACATTGACTTTTTGAAGAGGAAAGTTAAGTTGCTTTGTAGAATGTCCCCCATTCTGGATTTGTCTGGTTCTTTCCTGTGGTGTCACTCACCTGACTCTCCTGTCTCTTGTGTTTCCTGCAAACTGGAATTAGATCTGAAGGTTTGATTGGATGCAGGTAGCTACTTTTGGCTATAACACTTCATGGGGGTTGCGGGTTGCTATACTGGGTATCACAGCAGGAGGCAGAAATGTCTGTGTCCCACTTTTATGGATGCCAAGTGTGATTCTGGCCCAGGGTGTGGCCAGCTACCCTCTCCATTGTAAAATTACATTTTTGTCTTTGCAGTTAGAATCTTAGAATCTGTGGAAACCATGCAAATAACCTGCTCCCCACCCACCTTTCCCCTCATGTTTTTATCTTTTATCTTTTATCTCGCCCATTTCTCCCTGGGATTGCTCCCATTTCTCACTGGGATTGCTCCCATTTCTCTCTGGGATTGCTCCCATTTCTCACCGGGATGCTCCCGTTTCTCCCTGGGATTGCTCCCATTTCTCCCTGGGATTGCTCCCATTTCTCACTGGGATGCTCCCGTTTCTCCCAGCGATTGCTCCCATTCTCCCCTGGGGACTTCACCCGTTTCTCCCTGGGATTGTGCCCATTTCTCCCTGGGATTGCAAACAACCATACAACCATTTCTCCTTGGGGATCACACCGATTCTCCCCTGGGAACCGTGCCCATTTCTCCCTGGGATTGCTCCCGTTTCTCCCTGAGGATCATGATCTGAAATTGTGTCCATTTCTCCCTAGGATTGCACCCATTTCTCCCTGGGATCACCCCCATTTCTCCCTGGGGATCACACCCTTCTTCACACTCCCTTGGCTTCCTCAGGTCTGTCACCCTGACTCTTCCCACTGGACTCACCCTGCTTAATTTCTGTGGTAGGCTGAATGATGCCCCCTCACCCCAAGGTTGCCTATGTCCTAATCCCTGGAACCTGTGAATGCCACTTTATATGACAAAGGGGACTTTGCAGATGTGATCAAGTTAAGAATCTTGAGCTGGGGGAGATTATCCTGGATAATCCAGGTGGGCCTGATATAATCCCAAGGGTCATTATAAGAGGGACACAGGAGAATCAGAGTCAGACAGAAAGGGATGTGATGATGGAAGTGGAGGGACAGGGACAAAGAGATCTGAAGATGCTCTGCTGCTGGTTTGGAATATGGAGAAGGGGACATGAGCCAAAGGATGTAGGTGGTTTTAGAAGCTGGAAAGCACAAGGAAATGGATGCTCCCCGGAGCCCTCAGAAGGAATGCAGCCATGCAGACCCATTGGAGACTTCTGAGCTCCAGAACTCAGATAATAAATGTGTGTTGTTTTAAGCCACTAAATCAAGGTAATTTGTTACAGCAGCCACAGGAAGCCAAGACAGTGTCCTTCAGCGATTCTCTCCTTCCTCATGCCCCTGAGTGTCTATGATCTCCAAGGCTCTGTGCTCTGCCCTCTTCCCACTGAATATGCTGCCCCTGGACAATTTCATTAACTCTTGTGGTTTTAACTGTCATATGTGGACTAGATATACCCCAATCTCCAGCACTTTGGTTCAAAAATCAGCACTGCTAGAGACCAGCAGGCCAGAGGTGGGTTCTCTGAAGTCAGGTGAGGTCAGAACTGCAAGGCTAGTGGAACGGCCCAAGGCATGGGGCTCAGCACCAGCTAAGGACAGGCTCTGAGGGCAGAGGCACCCAGCTGGTGCTCCCTGAGGTCTGAGCAGAGGTAGACATGGGGTGCTCCCTGAGGTCTGTGCTTCCTGAGTGTAGGCCTTGGAGTCCAGCATATGGGGCTGCCTGGGGCCAGCAGGGATGGCGTCCTGGGGCCAGCAAGGACTAGTCTTTCTCAGGAGTCCCTAAAACCAGAGCCAGTTTTGCAGAGTCTTGAAGGAGGGACTGTGTAATGTGGGTGGACAGGAGAGCATGTCACAGATTTGGGGAATTACTATGCCTTGCTGGTAGTCAGGAGGTTGGCAGGACATGATCAAGTTAAGATGGGATGGACTGTGCTTCTGGCTACGTGAAAACTGCTCCAGGGAATTGCTGTAAACAAGGGCAATGGGGAGAAAGGGCCAGGCAATGATAAGCTCAGAACCATGTGGTTGGCAAGATCTGCTTCCAGGTAGGACCTTGTCTTAGATTTGGGCACTGTTTTTTGGTATTGATTTTTCTAGCCAGATGAAGTCTAGTGAAGCAAAGAAGCAATTCTCCTTTCTCTTTGTGTGGGTAAATGCAGCAAAAAGGCCTGTAGTCCTTGAACTGTGAGAGAGCTAGGGTTCTATGTGTGCCCAGTATTTTTTTTTTTTTTTTTTTTGAGACAGAGTTTCACTCCTGTTGCCCAGGCTAGAATGCAATGGTGTGATCTCGGCTCTCTGCAACCTCCATCTCCCAGGTTCAAGCAATTCCCCTGCCTCAGCCTCCCGAGTAGCTGGGATTACAGTCATGTGCTACCATGCCCAGCTAATTTTTGTTTTTTTTAGTAGAGACGGGGTTTCTCCATGTTGGGCAGGCTGGTCTCAAACTCCTGACCGCAGCTGATCCGCCCACCTCAGCCTCCCGAAGTGCTGGGATTACAGGCATGAGCCACTGCACCCAGCCGTATGCCCAGTATTTTTAACTATAGTTCTGTCACTGACAGCAGGAAGTTGGTTGGTTCAGGATGCCCACCTATACAAGAGGGAATGGCTGTCTTCTGTTTGGAAAGACTTGGCCCATGACGATGGCCAGCCAGCTCAGCTTCCCTTTTCCAGACCAGGGGAGAGCTGTTACTGCAAGGCCAGTCTTTGGAGCTTGCTCTCTCTATTGACCCTTAGTAACCCTCAGTTTTTAAACCATTGTGCCTCCCGCCTGCCTGTACTGCAGGGTGGGTGATCATTCCAGCAAGCTTGGCGCCCTTTGTTGTGTGTAAAGAGCTAAAACTTTGATCTTGAAAGGGTGGCTCTAGCAGTGTCCCTGGCCTTTGAAATGCCACATGTTCAAAATCTTCAGTTTGTTGCTATGGCAACCTTCTTCATCATTGCTAGACCTTAAAAAAAATAAACTTTATTCTTTCGTGATCTCATGCATTAGACAACTCGAATTTTAATAAAAGTCATCTGTAAGTGTGAATTCACAATGGTAGGGGTGAAACAGGAAGTTCCTGCTGTATCATGCATTTAAAGAAATAGTGACCAGTCACACAGGTAAATGGGCCCAGAGGAAACTCATGGAGTATTGATGGCAGGCCAAAATGCACTGGGGGAAAAATGAGGAGGCAGCGGTTAACTGTGATAGGCAGGGCAGGTAGAGTCTGGTCATTCCAAGCCTACAAGGCAGGTGCTTGGGTTGCCCCCATTCGATAGATAGGGAAACTGAGGCACAGGGAGCTTTAAGTAACTTGTTCCAGATCCCCCTACTAATAATTAGGATTCAAATGTGTGGTCTGGCTCCAAACCCCTGCTTGTAATCATTAACACTATGCTGCCTCTTTAAGAGGGAAGAAGGCCTTACTTGCTATAAAACCCAAAAGTCCCAACCTCATCTGAGCCAGATGTTGGCACATTCCTCGGTGGATTTCCACAGTAGGTGTGGTCCCTTGACCAGGGCTCCCGGGAAACACCCCATCAGACCCTCTGAATCACTATCACCAAAATTTCCAGCTTGGCCCCCTCATGTCAACCCCTGGAAGATTCAGGAGCAACATAGGGTGGGCTCTCTAGGAACTGCCCCCACAGAGACCCATGGCCAGTGCTCCCTGACCAGTGATCCAGCTAGGCTGCTGCAACTGTGCTTTTATACTTTCAGGCTCAGGGAGGGGAAGCTCCACCCCACAAGCTATCAAACCAGGGGTTCCTAAGGAGGCTCGAGATCCTGGTACCAAAAAGGCACTTGTTTCATCAGACAGCCCTGTTGCACATACCTTCTCCATGAGAGATGGGGGACTGACATTAAGTGCAGCTTCACTAGAATATCTGACAGAGCAAGAGTCCTGGCAGCCAGAGGGAATGGAACGGTCAGCAGCCCAAGCCTCAAGGCTGTAGCTTCCTAGGCAGTCCTGGGCTCCAGAGGGCAAACAGTGTGCTCCAGAGATGGCACCATGCTACCCTTGGTTCAAGCCCTAACCCCCCCAGTTCTCCCCTTCAAATGAAGTGGCTATCCATTCATCCAGCTTTGACGGACCTCCATGACCAAGGACATGCTTCCCTAGCTTTTCCCAAGGCTCTGTGAGAGTTTTCTTCCCCTCAGCCTGCCTCGGAACATTTCTGTAGCTGTGGAACCAGTTTACCCTGGGCCAAGTACATGCAGCCTGTACATCCCCTGCGCTTGAAGAGGGGAAGCGGGCGCTTAAACATGCAGATACGTGGCCGGGCGCAGTGGCACACGCGTGTAATCCCTGCACTTTGGGAAGCCAAGGCAGGCAGATCACCTGAGCCTAGGAATTCGATACCAGCCTGGGCAACACTGAAACTCCATCTGTACAAAATAAAAAATTAGCTGGGCGTTTCGGCATGCACCTGTAGTTCCAGCTACTCAGGAGCTGAAGTGAAGTCAAGGCTGCATCACCACTGCACTCCAACCTGGGCCCTGTGACAGAAGGAAGGAAGGAAGGAAGGAAGGAGGGAGGGAGGGAGGGAGGGAGGGAGGGAGGAGAAAACGCAGATACCTAAGTCCTACCCCTAGAGAGTCTGTTCAGTAGGATGGCAGTAGGCTGGAGTGGCTCAGAAATGTGCATTTTAAACAAGCTCCCTAGGTAGTTCTGATACACATTAAAATATAAAGAGCTAAGATCATGGGACCCAGTGTGAGAATTCTCAAGCCTGAGTCTCAGCTCCACCTGTCACACGCGGATTGAGCTGAAATAATTCACTTGCTCCCTTTAAGCCTAGTTTTATCATCTCTGTCACGGGAGCAACACATGTTCTGCTAAACTCACTCATTTGCTGAAAATTTTATCAGATCATGGATGTTGTGATCAGCTGGAATACGATGCAGCAATAGATGTGTGCATCTTATCCTGGAAACCTGTGCGTGTTACTTTACATGGAAACAGTGTCATTGCAGCTGTGATTAAGTTAAGGACTGACTTAATTTAAGATTAGGAAATTATCTTGGATTTTCCAGGTGGGCCTAAATGCAATCAAAAGCATTTTATTAGAGATAAGCAGAGGGAGATTTGACACACTGGGGAGAAGATGATATGCAGACTGAGGCAGAGATAGCAGTCATAGACAACTAAACACTGACGTGCTAAGCAGCGAGTGCCACAGAAATATTTGATGTTGTTGTTACTTGGAATATAGGTGTTAACTGGGCCTGTCATGGCCATTCCTGATGAAAACTACAAATGAATAGCCTCTTCTAGAACTTACGCTTTGTGATGTCTTTTAGATATTTTGAAGGCTTCCAACAGAACAAGGCATAGGTTAAACGAAAGCAAATAAGCTTTACTACAACAATATCTGAAATTTGTTTTTCTGATTAAGCGGGATGGGAAGGAACAGTGGGTGGAGTCCTGGGCATATTAAGAATGGCGTGCTGTTTTTTAAGTTGTGAGTGGAATGTATTTGTACATTGTCCCAGCACACACTGCTGTTCAGTGATTGTGTGGTGCTGAATCCTGTAGGGGTCATAAAAAGTCTAAGCCTCTTAGAATAAGAACCTTACTAATAATATGCCTTGAGTTCACACAGTTCCCATTGCTCCAGGAGCTCAGGGAGCTTTTCCGAATCTTCTCTACTTTATTCATGTTCCTAGGAGGCGATAGATACATTTTTTTTGGGGGGGGGACGGAGTCTTGCTCTGTCGCCCATTCTGGAGTGCAGTGGCACCATCTCAGCTCACTGCAACCTCTGCCTCCCGAGTAGCTGGGATTACAGGTGCCAGCCACTGTGGGTGGCTAATTCTTTTTTTTTTTTTTTAATAGAGACTGGGTTTCACCACCTTGGCCAGGCTGGTCAGAGGTGACAGGCACATTTTAAAGAAAAGAAAACAGGCCAGGCTTAGTGGCTTACGCCTGTAATCCCAGCACTTTGGGAGGCTGAGGCAGCAGATCACGAGGTTGGGAGTTCAAGACCAGCCTGGCCGACATGGCAAAACCCCATACTAAAAATACAAAACTTAGCTGAGCATGGTGGTGTGCGCCTGTAATTCCAGCTACTTGGGAGACTGAGGGGGGAGAATTGCTTGACCCTGGGAGGCAGAGGTTGCAGTGACCCAAGATTGCGCCACTGCACTCTAGCCTGGGCGACAGGGTAAGACTCTGTCTAAAAATTTTGAAGACTCAAAACTAAGTTTTCAGGGAAGAAGAGCACAGAAGCACATACATCTAGGGACTCAGGGAGTTGCAAAAGGAGAGAACAAGGGAGCTTTCCAGTGAGGTTAGCAGCTGTGGCTGACGCGCTTGGGACAGATTCAGGAGAAACTGCTGACCTTCTGTGGTTTTAGGAAAGGGATTCCCGCTTATGTTTTCTACCCTACACCACCTCAGGGGTAGCTGCAGAACTTTCATTTTTAAAAATTGATTTTAATGTCAATTTTGACCTTACAGCCAGGGATAATGATTAAAATATTTAACGGCGTAGACAGCAGAGATAATGAGGACAGACACTGGCCGTGAGCAGCTGCGCTGGCCACGTGGCCTGACTGCCCGTCAGTCCTGTGGTGCCACAGCTCCCTGAGGAAGAGGAGACTCAAAGTTGACTATGGAGGGGTCTTGGTGTTCCATTTCCACCCGGATCAGGAATGGGTTCCGAGGGGCATGGGTGAGGGAGGGGAGAGGAGGAGGGAAGGCTGGACTGCCAGTCAGCCCCTGCCTGCGGCTCCCAGGTGTGGGTCTCAGACAGGCCCACTGAGATTCCCAGGCCTCTTCCAGGACAGACTCAGCATGCCTGGGAGGGGTGGGGAGCAGAAATCGGTGTGCTCAGCAGTGCCCTGTGACTCTGCTGTCTGGTAGTGTTTGAAAAGCAGAGTCCTCCCACCTCCAGCCCCACCTACCTGTCCCCGACCCTCTTAATAAAACAGTATTAAGGTGCCTCTTGGCCACTTTCTTTTCCTCCTCTTATTCTTCCCTAACAATGTCATCTAGCCTGAGGCTAGAGGAAGCAGAAGGCAGGAATAAAAACTGGAGAACCTTTGTACCCTTTGACCAATATCTCCCCAGCTCCACTGCCCCCAGCTCCTGGCAACCACCCTTCTACTCTGCTTCTATGAGCTTGAGTATTTTATTTTATTTTATTTTATTTTGAGATGGAGTTTCACTCTGTCACCCAGGCTGGAGTGCAGTGGTGAAATCTTGGCTCACTACAACCTCTGCCTCTCGGGTTCAGCAATTCTCCTGCCTCAGCCTCACGAGCAGCTGGGATTACAGGTGTGTGCCACCACACCCAGCAAATTTTTTGTATTTTTAGTAGAGACAGGGTTTCACCATGTTGGCCAGGATGGTCTCGAACTCCTGACCTCAAGTGATCCACTCACCTCAGCCTTCCAAAGTGCTGGAATTACAGGTGTGAGTCACTGCGCCCGGCTGAGCTTGACTTTTTAGATTCCACATATGAGTGAGATCAGGCAGCGTCTGTCTTTCTGTGTTTGATTTATTTTACCTGGTATAACGTCTTCTAGGCTCATCCATGTTGTTGCAGCTATCCCTTCTTTAAGGTTGAATAATATTCCACTGTGTGTGTGTGTGTGTGTGTGTGTATACATACCACACACGTACCACATTTTCCATACCCATTTCTTTGTCAGATGTTTACGTTGTTTCCACATCTTAGCTATCTTAAGTGTTCTTACCACAGAAAGGAAGGAGGGAAGGGGAAAGAAAATGGCAACTATGTGAGGTGATATGTTAAGTGGCTTAACTGTGGGGGTGACTATTTCAAATATATGTCAAAAACATCAAGTTGGAGGCCTACGTGGGGGGATTGCTTGAGCCCAGGAGTTTGAGACCAGCCTCGGCAACATAATGAAACCCTGTCTCTACAAAAAAGTATATATATATTCAGGCATGGTGGTGCACACCTCTAGTCCTAGCTACTCAGGAGGCAGGAGAATCACGTGAGCTCAGGAGTTCCAGGCTCCAGCGAGCCATGATTGCCTTACTCCTCTCCAGCCTGGGCGACAGAGTGAGACATTGTCTCTATAAATGAATGAATACATAAGTAAAACATCAAGTTGTAAACCTTAAATATATAAATATAAACAATTTCAGGCCGGGCACGGTGGCTAAGCCTGTAATCCCCGCACTTTGGGAGGCCGAGGCGGGTGGATCACGAGGTCAAGAGATCGAGACCATCCTGGTCAACATGGTGAAACCCCATCTCTACTAAAAATACAAAAAATTAGCTGGGCATGGTGGCGCGTGCCTGTAATCCCAGCGACTCAGGAGGCTGGGGCAGGAGAATTGCCTGAACCCGGGAGGCGGAGGTTGCGGTGAGCCGAGATCGCGCCATTGCACTCCAGCCTGGGTAACAAGAGCGAAACTCCATCCCAAAAAAAAAAAAAAAAAAACCAATTTCTATTTGTCTATTATATCTCAATAAAGCTGAAAAACAAAACAAAAAACGAAAACCCAAGGTTTTCAGGGAGGAAGTCCTGGAGACAGGCGGCAGGATGCAGGGCACTATGACCCTCCTGCAGGGCCTTGCGCAAGTTGCTTAACTATGTGGATGTCAGTCTCTTTGTCTATAAAATGACAATAAAAATCTCTCTAACTTAGAATCGTTTTAAAAAATAAAATCGATGATGTATGTACAAGTCTTAGGGTAGTACCTGACATTATGTAAGCTTCTAGGCCAGGTGCAGTGGCTCCCGCCTGTAACCCCAGCACTTTGGGAGGCTGAGGCAGGTGGATCGCTTGAGGTCAGGTTCAAGACCAGCCTGGCCAACATGGCAAAACCCCATCTCTACTACAAATACAAAATTAGCCAGGCATCATAGCTGTAGTCCCAGCTACTAGGGAGGCTGAGGTGGGAGAATCACTTGAACCCAGGAGGCAGAGGTTGTAGGGAGCCAAGATCACACCACTGTGCTCCAACCTGGATGACAGAGAGACACTGACTCAAAGAAAAAAAAAAGCCTTCTAAGATATTCATAACTGTTGGCCCACAAACTCCCAAACCAGTGAACATAAAGTTTGGCCATTCATTCTCCTGATGTATGCACAGTCACTGCATGCTGGGGACAAAGGGTGTGTTTGTTTCTCTCTCTTTATTATTGGCCTTTTTTCATTTTTTCTTTTTTTTTTTTAATTTTATTTATTTATTTCTTTATTTTGAGACGGAGTTTCGCTCTTGTTACCCAGGCTGGAGTGCAATGGCGCGATCTCGGCTCACCGCAACCTCCTTCTCCTGGGTTCAGGCAATTCTCCTGCCTCAGCCTCCTGAGTAGCTGGGATTACAGGCACGTGCCACCATGCCCAGCTAATGTTTTGTATTTTTGGTAGAGGCGGGGTTTTGCCATGTTGACCAGGATGGTCTCGATCTCTTGACCTCGTGATCCACCCGCCTCGGCCTCCCAAAGTGCTGGGATTACAGGCGTGAGCCACCGCGCCCGGCCCATTTTTTCTTTTATTCTAAAATGTATGCACTCTTACACATACACTGGGAGTCTTATTTTAATCTGCCTCATCATATTTGAAGTAGACACAGTATAAATTTCTAAAACTTTAAAATAATAGAACCTCAGTGACAGCAAGGCCGCTTATTTTGCACATGGGAAAACCAAAACATCAAAAGAAGTTAGATGTCTCATTCAAAGTCCACATCTCCAGTTAAGAGCTAGATCTGCATTAGAACCTGCTAGAGACTGTGTGTCTCTTTTGAGTGGACAGACACCTCGACCGGGCCAGCCTTTGGCTGTGAGGAGTGCGGCCAGGGAACATGCTCTCAGGGTTAAGAGCAGTGAAGCACCCAACTTCAACTTCGGCCAGACCTGGCTTCAGCACCTCAACTCTGTGTTCCAGGATTATGAAGGCCAGGCAGCCAAAGGCCCAACTCAGCCTTCTTTCTGGAACTCTTCTGTACTTGTACATAATCGATGATCTTGTGATCACATGGATTACTACCATGCCTCTTTTTTTTTTTTTTTTTGAGACAGAGTCTCACTCTGTCGCCAGGCTGGAGTGCAATGGTGTGATCTCGGCTCACTGCAACCTCCACCTCCTGAGTTCAAAGGATTCTCCTGCCTCAGCCTCCCGAGTAGCTGGGATTACAGATGCATGTCACCATATCCAGCTAATTTTTCTATTTTTAGTAGAGATGGGGTTTCACCATGTTGGCAAAGACGGTTTCGATCTCTTGACCTCATGATCCGCCTGCCTCGACTTCCCAAAGTGCTGGGATTACAGGCGTGAGCCACCGCGCCTGGCCCCTACCACTGTGCCTCTCCTGCATCACCACATCAGTCGTGCCAGCAATGTCACCTGGATTTATTGCTAATATCAGAATATTCACTCCTAAATATGCAAATACATTTTAGGTGTAGTTTGGAAGGAAAGGTCTCCTTATTTTCTTTGTAGGTTGGAAGCCTCTCAGTCAACAGAAAATAGCTGTTGTATTTATTATTGTAAGAACAAAACACTACAATCATTAATGATGTTCATGGAAGCTGCTGCTTTTCATCCAGAAAAAGCTATTAACAACTTTTAAGTCATTAAATATGGACACAAATTGACAATACTAAATATCATAAGAGTCTACTAACTAGATATTTTTAGGAAGAATACCATATCCTTTTTGAACCAAAACATGCTTATAAAAATTAAATAATAATACAGGGCGAAATAATGGAGAATATATCTTATAGTGGATCTGACTTTTTAGACTTGTTTGGGGGTACGAGATTAATAACATTTTAAAAATTACCTATAAAGGCCAGGCATGGTAGCTCATGCCTGTAAGCCCGGCACTTTGGGAGGCCGAGGTGGGTGGATTACCTGAGGTCCGGAGTTCAAGACCAGCCTGACCAACATGGTGAAACTCCGTCTCTACAAAAAAAAAAAAAAATAGCTAGGCATGATGTCCTGTAATCCCAGCTACTCTGGAGGCTGAGGTGGGAGAATCCCTTGAACCCGAGAGGAGGAAGTTGCAGCGAGCTGAGATCATGCCATTGCACGCCAGCCTGGGCAACAGAGTGAGACTTTGTCTCAAAAAAAACAAAAAAACAAAACAAAACAAAATCCTATAAGAATCATATTAAATATTTAGTAATTTAATTCCATTTAATTCATGATTCTTGCTTCTCTGCAGGACTCAGTTGAAATTAAGTCCCTATTTAGAATTGCAAATGTGCAGCACTGTGGTGCAGAAGGAATCTAGCTGCCCAGGATGCTGATCAAGACCTACTGAACTGAAATGGCAAACTTTAAAAATTAACTCCAATTTTTGTTTTTTGTTTGTTTTTATTTTTGTTTGAAATGGAGTCTCGCACCATTGGCCTGGCAGGAGTGCAGTGGTGCGTTCTTGGCTCACTACAATCTCTGCCTCCCGGGTTCAAGGGATTCTCTTGCCTCAGATTCCCAAAGTAGCTGGGATTGCAGGTGCCGGCCACCACACCTGGCTAATTTTGTATTTTTAGTAGAGACAAGGTTTCACCATGTTGGCCAGGCTGGTCTCGAACTCCTGACCTCAAGTGATCCACCTGCCTCGGCCTCCCAAAATGCTGGGATTAGAGGCGTCAGCCGCTGCACCTGGCCAGACTCCAATTTTTAACAATAAAGTGTAATTACATTTTTAAGTCAGATTTCAGATTTGTTCTTGCATCCTCGAATTCATTGAGGGTGGTGCTGCTGCTTTTTCACTGGCTAAGAGCCTCTCAGCCCCCGTGTGTTTGCGCAGCTCCAGATGGAGGGGTGAGGGCAGGTCCTTCCGTGACCCCCTTCATGTTCCCTTCTCTTCTACCTCTGCTCCCGCAGCAGGGGAGGCCTGAGAAGGGCCTTGTTTTCCAATCTTCTTGTGCAGCTGGGAGAGGTGAGCGGGACTGGGAACTCAGATATCCCCAGCGTGCTCTGCGAGGCTGGCCAACCTGGCTCTGGGATGCACGGTTCCCGTGGCTGGACCATGGCAGGGGGTCTGGGGATGCCCAGCAGTGAGGAGCATGGTGGGTCACCTCTTGTGTATTTCTCTCCTTCCTCCCTGATAGTTTGTGAAGTTTGCCAACATCGAGGAGGATACCCCGTCCTATCACCGGAGCTATGACTTCTTTGTGTCCCGATTCAGTGAAATGTGCCACTCGAGCCACGATGACTTAGAAATCAAGACTAAGTGAGTAGGGGAAGGCAAGGGTGGTTGGTTCAGCCCACAGCAGAAGCAACAGTGGGTCCTGTAGATAATTTCCAACCCACCACTGTGTGTCTGCTTTCGTTAGTGTCTACTACGTCTGCTCTGATGTTGCCGGGCAGGCGGGCAGTGCCTGGCTCCCTACATGGGGTTTCTTTTCGTTTTTTTTTTTTTTTTTTTGAGATTGAGTTTCACTCTGTTGCCCAGGCTGGAGTGCAGTTGCATGATCTTGGCTCACTGTACCCTCTGCCTCTTGGATTCAAGTGATTCTCATGCCTCAGCCTCCTAAGTAGCTGGGATTACAGGCATGCACCACCAAGCCTGGCTAATACTTATATTTTTAGTAGAGACAGGGTGTCACCATGTTGGCCAGGCTGGTCTTGAACTCCTGACCTCAGGTGATCTGCCCACTTCAGCCTCCCGAAGTGCTGGGATTACAGGAGGGAGCCACCACGCCTGGCCCCCACATGTGGTTTCTAAAGTAAAAACTGCTTGGGCCGGACAAAGGGGCTCAATGTAAGATAACAGTCATTTGAGCCCAATTTGAGAGCCAGTGACAGAGCACATGCATGTACATACACCCCCACGTATACTCTTTGTTCAGAATTACATGCATTTCTACTCCAGAAACATGCCCACTCACCATTAACCATCAAAATCTATACCTACCAATAAAGAGACAAAGTATGCCCCTTGGCTGATCCCAGCTGCCTTCTCCACTCTATCTCCTTGGCCCTCCCGCTCACTCTTTCCCTTCCAGCACACCACAGAGACTGCCCCAGGGCCTTTGCACAGTCTGTGCTTGTGCCTGGAATGCTTCCTCCAGGGATCCGTACAGCTCACTGCGTCGCCTCTGTCAAACCTTTGCTCAAATGTCCCCTTGTCAGTAAAGCCGCCCTGCACACCCCCACATGCCCACTCCCTACTCCCTCACTCTGCTGGGGTTTCTTTCCCTTTTTGGAAGTTTCATAAATTACCTTCTGTGTTTCTTGTTCACCACCTGTCTCTTCCCACTGGAATGTAAGCTCTATGAGGGCAGGGTCTGTCATTTTACTCACAGATGCATCCCAAGCACTAACATTGCCCGGAGAGCAGTAGCACTTGATAAATTCTTGTTGAATGAATAACAGAATGAATGAACACTTTAAGACAAGCAACTTGCCTTATGGGATATGCTTTTATATGCACACACTCCAATTTATAAAAACACTTAGTTGACAGAAGTATACTTGAACATAGAAGCAAAACCCCTCAAGTAAAATCACAGAGAAATTGACCAAGTGCAATGGCTCACGTCTGTAAGCTCAGTACTTTGGGAAGCTGGGGCAGGAGGATCACTTGAGCCCAGGAGTTTGAAGCCAGCCTGGGCAACATAATGAGACCCTGCCTCCACAAAAAATAAAATTAGCTGGGCATGACTGCACCATGGCTATATTCCCAGCTACTTAGGAGGCAGAGTTGGGAGGATCACTTGAGCCTGGAAGGTCGAGGCTGCAGTGAGCCATGATTGCACCACTGCACTCCAGCTTGGG
>NW_022436971.1:806027-807368 GCF_009761245.1 Sapajus apella | reverse complement strand
AAAAAAAAAAAAAAAAAAAAAAAAAGAAAAGAAAAAGAAATTAAGAGGAATATATGCTTCTAAGGAGCCAATCCTGGAGAAGGTGAGAGGCTCCTTCCTCCCCCACTCTGGTCGTGCAGCTGCAGGGAGGGTCCACACCTGGCTTATGAGAGTCTCGGGGACTGGGGGAATCCAGACAACGCCACATAGTTGCACTGGGCCCCTCACCTTCTCCAGGATTGGCTTCCCAAGTCACCACCATTGGAAAATGGCTATGAAGAGGCAGAGGGGCTGGAGCTGTGGGGGCGTGTCCAGAAGCAGGTGTTGGGGGAGGTACAGATCATGGCCACATATGTCTGTAACACGTGCTGCCCATGCAGGCCCTGCCAAGCTGTTCTAGGCTGCTGGGGGAGTGGATGGGACACTCCTCATGCCACTGCACACACACACACACCATCCATAGTTTGTGATGTGGTCAGCACTGTGTTCCAGCAGCACTGGGAGTTTCCTGAACATCAGGAGGAAGGTTGGCTCCCAGCCACCAGCAGTGCCATTATACCCACAGGCTGGCACTTGTCACCCGTCCTCCCACCTCTGCCTCCTAAGTATCTGGGAATACAGCCATGTTCAGTCATGCACAGCTAATTTTATTTTTTGTAGAGGCAGGGTCTCATTATGTTGCCCAGGCTGGCCTCAAACTCCTGGGCTCAAGTGATCCCCCTACCCTGCTTCCCAAAGTACTGAGCTTACAGACACGAGCCATTGCACCTGGTCAATTTCTTTGTGATTTTACTTGAGGGGTTTTGCTTCTATGTCCAAGTATACTTCTGTCAGCTAAGTGTTTTTATAAATTGGAGTGTGTGCATATAAAAGCATATCCCATAAGACAGGAAGGCCTGCAAGTGAGAGAGGGAGAGGGAGGGATCATCTGGTGTCAGTTTTCTTCCTTCATCCCCTTCTTGCCTGTCTCTTCCGTCCCCTCCCTTTACCCCTTTTTCCCTGAGATCTCTCTTGTTCATTCTCAGCCTTTTCAGACTCAGTTGACCTGGTGGCAGCTGTGCTGGGCTGTCCATGCTCACAGCATTATTTTGCTCTAGGAACCCAGACGCTGCCTCTGAATGCCATTTGCTGCCCTTTCCAAGAACACCCTTGGGTCCAGAAGTGGGTCTGTGCATGCAAGTGTGTGTGTGTGTGTGTGTGGTGTGTGGGGTGTAGTATGTGTGGGGTGTGTGGTGTGTGTGTGTGGTGTGGTGTGTGTGTGTGGTGTCTGATGTGTGTGTTTGGTGTGTGTGGTGTGTGTGTGGTGTGGTGTGTGTGTGGTGTCTGATGTGTGTGTTTGGTGTGTGTGTGTGTGTGTGTGTG
>NW_022436971.1:763900-805927 GCF_009761245.1 Sapajus apella | reverse complement strand
GTGTGTGTGGTGTGTGTGAGTGGTGTATATGTGTGAGTGTGTGGGGGTGTGTGTGTGGTATATGTGGTGTATATGAGTGTGTGAGTGTGTGTGATGTGTGTGGTATATATGAGTGCATGTGTGTGGTGTGTGTGTGGTATGTGTGAGTGTGGTGTATATGTGTGAGTGTGTGGGGGTGTGTGTGGTATATGAGTATGTGAGTGTGTGGTGTGTGTGTGGTGGGTGTGAGTGTAGGGTATGTGTGTGTGTGGTGTGTTTGAGTGTGTGAGGGGGTGGTGTGATTCCTCAGGGCCAGTGCATCAGTATTATCTGATCTCCCCTTGGATTCAGAGACTTCATGGGGCCTTTGGTCATGGGTAGATCTCCACTGTGCCCACTAAGAGAAGCAGTAAGGGCCAGGCACAGTGGCTCATGCCTGTAATCCCAGCACTTTGGGAGGTTGAGGCAGGCAGATCACTTGAGGTCAGGAGTTCGAGACCAGGCTGGCCAACATGGTGAAACCCTGTCTTCATCAAAAATACAAAAAATTTGCCAGGCGTGGCGGTGTGCAAATGTAGTCCCAGATACTCAGGTGGCCGAGGCACAAGAATCACTTGAGCCAAGGAGATGGAAGTTGCAGTGAGCCAAGATTGTGCCACCACACTCCATCCTGGGTGACAGAGTGAGACTCTGCCTCGATAAATAAATAAATAGGAGCAGTAAGAAATTTCCTCCTCCCCTAGGCCTGATCTTTCTGAAGTTTTGAAAGGCATGGTCAGCTCTGGGTGCAACAGAATGAATCATGTGCATTTATGGAAGGGATTCTGGGGAGACTGAAGGAGTGCAAGGTAATTAGGGAAAGAAGAAAAATTAATTCACGTGCACACATAAGGGAGCCCTGGGTAGAACTTTCTGTGCCAACCAGGCCTGGTTTCCTGCCAGCCAAGCCCTTCTGAGTGGTACAAACGAGTCCAACACGCTGAGGATGTGTTTCACTTGAGCCTTGGGGAGTGCCTTTTTTTTTTTTTTTTTTTTTTTTTTGAGGCAGAGTCTTGCTCTGTTGCCCAGGCTGGAGTGCAGTGGCGTGATCTCGGCTCACTGCAACCTCCGCCTCCCAGGTTCAAGTGATACTCCAGCTTCAGCCTCCTGAGTAGCTGGGATTACAGGCGCACACCACCAAGCCTGGCTAATTTTTGTATTTTCAATAGAGATGGGGTTTCACCATGTTGGTCAGGTTGGTCTCGAACTCCTGACCCTATAATCCGCCTGCCTCAGCCTCCCAACGTACTGGGATTACAGGCGTGAGCCACCGTGTCTGGTGGGGAGTGCCTTTTAACCTGGAACCAAGAAAAGTCAGTAGGACAGTATTCCTGATCGTTCATTCCCAAGTTCGGACAGCTGCCAGCTCAGGGTCTTGAATGTGGTCCAGGTCAGGTCAGTGTGGCCAGGTGCTTCCAGGGAATCCTTGCCCATCCGCCAGTGGCCCTAGAAGTTCCTGGACCAGGGTATGCTGGTGCTCATAGGCTCCTGCCATCCCCAGTCACGGTCCCTTGGTAAGGCCCAGGGTAGCACCCTGACAACCCCAATTAAAACTGAAATTTAAAATGCAACTGGCAACTCAACCTTGAGAAAAACTGCTCATCTCCGATAATCACAAAATGATGTGAATTGAAATAGCTGCAAAATGTGAGGATATTTTGGAGTCATAAAGTTAGAACAGATGTGTAAAACGAGATCCTCAATATGTAAAATGAGATCCTCAATGTGTAAAATGAGATCCGCCGCAGGCACTGTCAGAGTGGCATTCTCCTGCGGCTTGCACATGGGCAGGGGGTTGGGGGCAGTTATTTTGGCAATTTGGGAGCCTTTCATTTCTTTTTTTGAGACAGAGTGTCATCCAGGCTGGAGTGCAATGGCAGGATCTCAGCTCACTGCAACCTCGCCTCCCAGGCTTACTCAGTCCTTCCGCCCCAGCCTCCTGAGTAGCACCACCACACCTAATTTTTTTTTTTGAGACAGGGTCTCACTCTGTTGCCCAGGCAGTAGTGCAGTGGCACAATCTCGGCTCACTGCAACCTTCATCTCCTGGGTTCAAGAGATTCTTCCACCTTAGCCTGCTGAGTAGCTGGGACTACAGGCACCCGCCACCAGGCCTGGCTAAGTTTTGTACTTTTAGTACAGATGGGGTTTCATCATGTTGGCCAGGCTGGTCTCAAACTCCTGACTTCAGGTGATCCACTCACCTCAGCCTCCCAAAGTGCTGGGATTACAAGCGTGAGCCACCACGCCCAGCCTGATTTTTAAATTTTTTGTAGAAACAAGGTTTTGCCATGTTGCCCAGCCTGGTCTCAAACTCCAGAGCTCAAGCAATGCACTGGCCTTGACCTCCCAAAGTGCTGGGGTTACAAGTATGAGCCACTGTGCCTGGCTGCCTTTTATTTCTTACATTTTGACTCAGTGATTCCACTCATGGCAGTGACTTGAAATGTAGTAAATTATTTTATACAATGATGACCCTCATAGCATTATTATAAAAGCAAAATGTTTGGCTGGGCTCACGCCTGTAATCCCAGCACTTTCAGAGGCCAACTTGGGCAGATCATGAGGTCTGGAGTTCGAGACCAGCCTGACCAACATGGTGAAACCCATCTCTACTAAAAATACAAAAATTAGCTGGGCATGGTGGCGGGCTCCTGTAATACCAGCTACTCAGGAGGCTGAGGCAGGAGAATCTCTTGAACCCGAGAGGCAGAGGTTGCAGCGAGCCGAGATTGCGCCATTGCACTCCAGACTGCAGCCTGGGCAACAGAGTGAGACTCTGCCTTAAAAAAAAAGAAAAAAAAAGGAAGAAGCAAAACTTTTGGAAACAACTTAAATGACCAATAGTCACTAGTTTAAAAAGATCTTATGATAGTGTATCAGGCAACCATTCTACATGTTTATGAAGAGTTAATGACACAGGAAAATGCATAGAATGTATGTGAAAAAAGCCAATACAAATCAAATATGCACTAGGTTCTTAATTCTGTAACATATTATGCACAGAAGAAAGGAATGCCATCAAAATGCCAGTAACGATTATCTTTGAGTGGTGGTGGTAGTGGTGAATCTGCTCTTCGCTATACTTTTCTATGATTAGCATGTATTATTTTATAAGCAGAAAAAAGGTTTTTATAAAAAAAGAAAAAGAAAGAAACTTCAGGCTGAAATAAACAGCCAGTGACAAGGGCTTCTTCCCACAGGGCTATGCTGATGCTGGGTCAGCAGAGTGGGGACTGGGGTGGACAAAAGTGGCTCCCTCTGTGCTGTTACTCAGTTTCTCCTCTGGTTAAGCCTAGCCCCAGGCTGAAACCTTCTGTGCCCAGAGAGCCTGCTGCTCTGTGCCTCTCCCTCCAGATCCGCCTCCCCCAGCCTCCACAAGTTGCTCACAGCCTTGGATTCTGCCTCATCAGTTCTTGGCAGCATTTTAAGCTCTCATATCTTGGGCCCAAGCTGGAACAACCCCAGCTGAGTACTAAACACGGGGAGCTGGAGCACCCAGCACCCTAGGGCTGGAGCCTGGGTGGTACTAGGGCAAGGGCAGCCTGGAGTCTCCAGGATGAGTCAGAAGACATGGCTTCCTGGGCTCATGTCTGCCAGCGCCAGGAGGTCCATGAGAGTAGCAGGTGGTCTCCATTCTGCCTTCTGATGGACAAATGTATCCTTAACTCCCAAGCTGTGCTGCTCTCTCAGCCAATAAGCTGGACTTCTCAGGGCTTGAGGACTTCCAAGTCCCATTTCACCCTTTTCCTTACAGAATTCGAATGTCAGGAATCAAAGGCCTGCAAGGGGTGGTGAGGAAGACGGTGAATGATGAACTGCAGGCCAATATCTGGGACCCACAGCACATGGACAAGATCGTTCCATCACTGCTTTTCAATCTGCAGCACGCAGAGGAGGCAGAGAGGTAAGCGGGCAGCGGGGGAGTGGGTCAGTGGATATGGTCAGCCCTCCAAGGGCTGCTTGGGAACCACATGGTTTGGGTTGGTCAGTGAAACCCAGCTGCAAGGCCAGGAACTGTGGCATTGTAGCTTGCTCTGCAGTGAGTCCAAAGCTGGCTCCCTACAGCCATGGGTCTGGCTTTGTGCCAGCCCGCAGTTCCTCTAATGTCTGTGTTACCAAAGGAAGGACGTGGTGGTGCTGGGCTCCCTGGGGGTAAATCGGTTAGTAATAACACACAGAACCAAGAGTCTGGTTGCCTTTTGTCTCCCTGAACGCAGGGCCAAGGAGGCTTTAAGATGCCTTTCGTGGCTCTGATCACTGTGGACTTTCCATCTGGACCTTCCTTCCTCTGTTGCTTCCTGATGCTATTTCTGGCCCTGCAAACGTGCATGCTTGACCAGCCCGCAGCCACTTAGCAAAAGCTTGCAGATTCTGGGTTTTAATCCTAGCCCCCCTAAGCATGGGATTCATTACTGTCCCTGTCCCCTCATTTTTCCCCTCTGTAAAAAGAAATGGGGAGGAAGGTCCACGTTGCTGTCCCACCTGGGCTACCTGTGCACTAGGCTGGTTAGGTCGGTTGAGCCCAGGCTGCTAGAGACTGGGGTGGGGGTAAGGGGGTACGTGTGTCCTCTGGTGGCCATTTCTAGAATAGCATCTCACTGACAAGCTGCTGTGGTCTCTGAGCTGGGAGTCCTCGGGCTCCTCTTCTGGTCCAGATATGGGCTCACTCCCTGTAACCTGGGTATCACTGAGTCTTGCCTGAGCCAACCACTGAGCCTTTCCTTTTCCCTCCCTCTCTTTTCTCTCCTTTCTTCCATTTTTGTTTTTTGCCCCCCTTCCCTGTCTTCATCTCCCGTCTCCTTTTCCTTCTGAAGCCTTAGGTGCATCAAGACACACATGTTCTACGCCTCGCCTGGCCCCTGGGGCTCAGAGCATCCTTCCCACAGGGGCACATCTGGAAATCTTTAAGGATTTCCAGAAAAGGAACTTTATCTCGTCTTCCCCAGTCTTCCTTCACTCCCCACAGTGGGGGGCTTCTTTACCCGTTTAATCTCTGACAGCTGTGACACCTCCCCTATTGCTTAGCATGACCTATGTCAGACTCCTGCTTGTCCTGCATGGATGAGGCACGGAGAGCCAGGACTGCACAGAGCCCAGCCTGCATGCCACCCTCTACCCACATGCCTCTGTCTTCCCAGCCGGTCTCCCTCACCCCTCCAAGCACCTGAGAAGGAGAAAGAGAGCCCCGCGGAGCTGGCTGAGAGGTGCCTTCGGGAGCTGCTGGGCCGGGCTGCCTTTGGCAACATCAAAAATGCCATCAAACCTGTTCTCATGTGAGTACCCGCACCCCACCACCTTGGCCCAGCCTTCCGCCTGGACATGTTTCAGGTCCCTGGCATCTCCTGGCTGGCTGGGAGGAAGGGGATGTTACAGTTGTGGCGCCACAGCCAAGTTGGTCCCTTCCCTGTGCCTGTGTTCCCTGCATTGTGACAGCAGAAGCTGCCATGGGGTGGCCAAAGGCTGCCGGTAGGAAGGCACCCAATGCTAAACGAAGGTGCCCAGCTTCACTGCACACATCCACAGCTGCAGAGCGCTGTCCTTGGCCTCTCTCCAGCGCTGGGTTGGGACTGCCCCAAGGCCCTTCAGGCTTCACTTCCTCACCTGTGAACTGTGCGAGGGGCTCTGAGGAGGCATCCCTCTCCCTCCAAGCTAATCCCTTCTCCCTAACATCACCGGGAGTTTCATAGTTGTTCCCCCACGTTCTCTCCCTCACAGCCATCTGGATAACCATTCTCTTTGGGAGCCAAAGGTGTTCGCCATCCGTTGCTTTAAAATCATCATGTACTCAATTCAGGTACGGTGGCGCCCCAGGCCAGCCAGATCCCGGGACAGGGGCCCCACTGGGAACCAGGCCAGTGCTGAAGTAGAAAGCCAGAAGTCCCCTGTGACTCCTCCAAAGCCACCAGCTGCCTAATCCAGTGCTGCTGAAGCTAGCTGTGAAGAAGGGCCGGCTGGTTTTATTTCCTATACATCACAGACTAATACTTTTATAAAATGCAATTAAAACAAATAATTCTTAGAAAAATTAAATGAAAAACTCATGCAAAATGCAAGCCTATGGATCACACCCTTGGCTGCTATAGCACTGACAAGTTGTTTAGTAAGCACTGACTCTGTCTCGTCCTTACCTCGGTGTAAACCAGTATCAGACCCATCTCGCATGGACGCCAGCCTAGGGGCCACACTTTGAGCAACACTGGAGTAAGCCATGTGGCCTTTGTGGCCCTTGCTGGTAAGACCTGAAGCCTGGGAAATGAAAGGAAGATACTATTTTCAAATGGTCTTTTGACCCATTTTGAAGGACAAGGGCCCTGGAAAACTGTCAGTCAAGGCCTCCACTGGGATTCGACTCTTTTTTTTTTTTTGGGAAACGAAGTCTTACTCTGTTGCCTAAGCTAGAGTGCAGTGGCATGATCTTGGCTCACTGCAACCTCCACCTCCCAGATTCAAGTGATTCTCCTGCCTCAGCCTCCCGAGTAGATGGGACTACAGGCGTTTGTCACCACACCTGGCTAAGTTTTGTACTTTTAGTAGAGACGGAGTTCACTATGTTGGTCAGGATGGTCTTGAACTCCTGGCCTTGTGATCTGCCAGCCTCCGCCTCCCAAAGTGCTGGGACTACAGGCGTGAGCCACCACTCTGGCCTGGATTTGTCTCTTTGTTGGAGGGAGGAGGGAAGGATCCAGGAAGGGCACGAGGTGTCAGTGCCACCTGCAGTGTCTGGGGCCTTGGGACGTCCCTTTAGTTGACCCCCACCTTTGGGTGCCAGGAGAGGGCTGTGCGGCCCAGGGGCCCCGTGGGGTTGCTGTCCAGGCCCAGCTCATCTTCCTCCCGCAGCCGCAGCACTCCCACCTGGTTATCCAGCAGCTCCTGGGCCACCTGGACGCCAACAGCCGCAGCGCCGCGACGGTGCGCGCGGGCATCGTGGAGGTCCTGTCCGAAGCCGCGGTCATCGCAGCCACTGGCTCTGTGGGTAAGGGGCATAGCGAGGGCCTGAGGGCCGGGGACCCCGCGGAGGCTGCCGCCTCTTCCAGAGAGAGGCAAGGGGCAACAGGGAGGGGTTAGAGGCCGTTTTCCTCGGGAGAAGTCCGCCGGGAAGTTGGTGGCGCAGAGGAAGCCCAGGCTGGACGGCGGCCTGGGCCTGCCCTGCCTGCGCTAGGTGCAGGGAGGAGGAGGGTGCCAGCCCTGGATCTCGGGTGTCCCGCTCTGCCGCGCTCAGGGCCCACGGTGCTGGAGATGTTCAACACGCTGCTGAGGCAGCTGCGGCTCAGCATCGACTACGCGCTGACCGGGAGCTACGATGGGGCGGTCAGCCTCGGCACCAAGATCATCAAGGAGCACGAAGAGCGCATGTTCCAGGAGGCCGTCATCAAGACCGTCGGTGCGGCGCGGGGCGGGGCCGAGGGGCGGCGCGGGGCGGGCCAGGGGCTGGGCGGGGCCGAGGGGAGGCCCGAGGGACCCTCGAAAGGGGCGAGGCCGCGGGGACGGCCCGGGGATGGGAGCTGGAGAGGGAGGCGCCGCACTGGGGCGAAGGGCACCCATCCGCGTGCTGTAGGATTGTCCAGCACCCACATGCTATTCGCGGACATCGGAGAAAATGAAGTTGGTCCTTGGTCCGCTGGCTGGGCAGGGCCCGAGCGACAGCACAGAACAGTTGGATGGTTTTCCAGGTCCGAAGTCTCAGACCTTCCTTAGCCCAGTCTCCATCACACCTGCCTGGTGCTTCCAGGTTTGGGCCTCCAGGAGGGAGAGGTGGGGACTAAGAAAAAAGGTTGAGGAAGGGGGCAGGCCAGGAAGAAAGTGTGTGTGCTCCTGGGAGCGGAGATAATAAAGCCGTTTTCACAGCCTGCCTGTCCTGGCCATGTGAGCTTCCCCTCAGCCTGGAGACTTAGGCAGGGCAGGAATGCAGAAGCCGCTGTTCGTGGGAGGCGGATTTACCCTAGGGCAGCCGGTGAAACAAGCGCCCAGCGAGAACTAGGCTCTCCCTGCCCTGGTCCCACGGCCCAGCATTCATCATCCCCACCCACTAGCCAAGGAGCCAAGACCTTAACCACAGCCTCAGGAACAAGAGAAAAAAACGGAGCCTGGAAGAGACCTCCAGAGCTACCTGATGCCTCCCGTTACCAGAGAGGCCGAATCACACCTGGGCCATCCTGGGTTCCTTTCTCTGGGCCTGGATTGACTCCAGAGAGCAGCAGCCCTCGCTCTCTGCAGGTGTTTGTGCAACTGAAAGGCTGAACCAGGAGGGGCCCTGGAGCTTGTGCCTCACTGGACGCCCTCTCCCCCACCTCCCGCAGGCTCCTTTGCCAGCACGCTGCCCACCTACCAGCGCTCCGAGGTGATCCTCTTCATCATGAGCAAGGTCCCGCTGCCGTCCCTGCACCAGGCGGTGGACACGGGCAGGACAGGGTGAGCCACCAATCTCCCCCAGCCCGGAGTCCTCCTCTCCCAGTGGCATTTTCTGATCCCCTCCTTTATCCCTCTTAACTTTCTTGGCTCAGCCCTCTGCTCTCCTTTTACTCTCAAATCCCTCAGCAGCTCGTGGGGCTCGTGGATCCTACGACAATTTCTCAGGCTGCTCCACCAATAACCACCTCCCACCATGGGGGGAGCCCATCACCCCTTGGTCTGCTTCCTGGGTCCAGAAGTCACTGTCCTGGGTAACCCAAGATGATAAGCCTCATGAAGAAACGAAGCAGGGGTAGAACTAAGCTGTCAAGTGTGGGATCTCCACCCCATTACAGTCCTGTTGAGTGTTTGTGTCTCTGGTCTACAGGGAGAACAGGAACCGACTGACCCAGATTATGCTGCTAAAATCCCTCCTGCAGGTGAGCCCCATCTATCCCTATTCCTGCTCTTCCTCTGCAGGAGACAGCTCCAAGGGACCAAGTGAAGGCCTCCACACACAGCTGTGCAGGTTGCTTACTACACAAATACTCCCAGTCATTTGAATGGGGGCTGAAATCTAGCCTGTGCTCCACTCACTAGCCAGGCTGGGCACTCCCAGAGCTGGGTCAGCCAGAGCAGGTGGGGCACCTGTTTCTAATTTTCACAAAGGTTCCTTATTGGCTACGGATAGCCTTGTCACTCAGACATGGTCTGTCTTGAGATGGAATCTGCTGGTTCCCGCCCTGGTTCCCTCCAGGTACCCCCTCTTTCCCTTTTCCCCCTCTGTTTCCCCTGTTTTACCAGCATGTGTTCTTGGCACATTTGCCCACGTCAGTCCCCCAGTCCCCATCCTTCCCATCCTCAGTGTTTTATGTAACTCTTCTTTACATTTTTGCAGCCATCACTAGAGTCTAGATCCATTGCTCTCAAACACCATTCCGATGCCAATCTTGTGATAAATATATTAATTCCCCAGAGGTTTTGAGCTGTTAGCCTGAGTGAGGTCCTAGAATCTGTATTTGTAACAAGCTCCCCAGGTTATTTTGAAGCACAACCCCTGGCCTAAACACAACATCCCACAACCGCCCCTCCTCAGCTAGCATAAACTCAGCTACAAGAAGAATTGTCTAGAAATGCTGTTCTCTGCAAGGTACCTCTTATTTCAGAGTAGATCTCACTTTATAATTTTTTTTTTTTGAAACAGAGTTTTGATTTTGTTGCCCAGGCTGGAGTGCAATGGTGCGATCTCGGCTCACTGCAATATCCGCCTCCTAAGTTCAAGCGATTCTCTTCCTCAGCCTCCCAAGTAGCTGGGAATACAGGCACCTGCCACCACGCCTGACTAATTTTTCATATTTTTAGTAGAGATGGAGTTTCACCATGTTGGCCAGGCTGGTCTTCATCTCCTGACCTCAAGTGATCTGTCCACCTCTGCCTCCCAAAGTGCTGGGATTACAGCACTTTGTGAGCCACTGTGCCCAGCCTCAGTTTATAATTGATGTACAATCAGATTTCAAACTTCTCAGACTGAAGTTGGGAGGTCCCCAGTCCCTTCTCCCTCCCTAGACCTCCCATCTTGTCTCTCAGTCTCTGTCTCTGTTCTCGCCATGCCAGCCTAAACAGACTCCCCCACCCGCCACCTCATGCCTTCCCTCCCCTCCTCTCTAGTCCACACTCCACGGCACTAGATTTTTATAAACCCTTTGTGCTCCAGCACTGTCCTCATATGGTTATCAACTTGGGCTCCATATTCCTGCCATTTTTTTTTTTCTGAGTTTACCCTCACTAATTTGTTCCCAGCATCTTTTTTTTTTTTCTCTCGAGATGGAGTTTCATTCTTGTTGCCCAGACTGGAGTGCAATGGCACAACCTCAGTTCATTGCAACCTCCACCTCCCAGGCTCAAGCAATTTTCCTGCCTCAGCCTCCTGAGTAGCTGAGATTACAGACATGTGCCACCATGCCTGGCTAATTTTGTATTTTTAGTAGAGATGGGGTTTCTCCATGTTGGTCAGGCTGGTCTCAAACTCCCGACCTCAGGTGATCTACCCGCCTCAGCCTCCCAAAGTGCTGGGATTACAGGTGTGAGCCACTGTGCCCAGCCTGTACCCAGCATCTTCTTAAGGTGACAGTGTGGGGCACATCCTCAGGGACCTTCTGAATCATCAAAGTCATTGCTTTGCAATATGGATTTAACAGGAAAAGTGCTTGGCTGCATTTCAATGCTTTGAAGACAGCATATATGGCATGTCATCTATTTATGCCAAACTGGCTTTAGTCACAAAGCCCCATTATTGCCATGCTAACAGTCATGTTACCAGATGCTACCTGTGTGCACTATTTGGTGGTTGCCATGTGTATGAGTTCTGATCCATCAGCCCAGCTGTGAGTTCTTCCACTGTCTCGTTCTTTGTGACGGTCATACTCTTAATGAGGCATTGTGTTCCTGGTGGCTGTTCATCAGTTGTGCCCTAACTGGCTGGAATGTTAGGTTCAGAGATTGCCCGGCTTTTGCTTCCCTCCAGGGCTCATCCTTTGCTTGCTTTTAACACCCTAATGTCCCTGCACGCTGTCCCCATCCATTCACATGTCTACTGAACTCAATGTCATCTAGGTGAATGTTGGAGTGTTCAAAAAATTGCCTGGGCTACAGGGTAGGGGAGGCTGGATTGGGCGATGTCTAGAGAGGATGTATACATCAGATCGGACTTCCACTGACTGCTCCTCCATCTCCTCCTGCACCTGAGAGGGACGGTGTTCCTAGGCACACCTGTCATGCCTCCCTTGCAGGTATCCACAGGTTTCCAGTGCAACAACATGATGTCAGCCCTGCCCAGCAACTTCCTGGACCGCCTCCTCTCCACCGCCCTCATGGAGGATGCAGAAATTCGACTCTTTGTTCTAGAGATTCTCATCAGTTTCATTGATCGTCATGGCAACCGCCACAAGTTCTCTACCATCAGGTGAATTTGGGGTGTCTCCTTCAGGTGATGCAAGATGGGGAGAGGACTCTCCAGTAGGTTCTGTCCTTTGGGCCAGTAGCCTCACACCCAGACGGGAGGACAGTTCAGCTACTCAGTGAGACTCTCCAGGGAGTTGATCACCAACATTGACCCTGGGGTCCTGCAAGGGGAGGAGAGACCAAAGGGCACTTGCGTCTGGGAGAGGAGGAGCGTGGACTGAAGATCTGGAAGATAGAGAGGAGGCACTAAAGGGAGTTTGCAAGTGTGAGGAGGAAGGGGTACAGCGTTATCAGGAGACTGAAAGGACCTGGTGGGGATAAGAAGAGGAAGAGAATAATCAGAGTGAAGATTTAAGAAAAAGGGGTCAGGTGTGGTGGTTCATGCCTATAATCTCAGCACTTTGAGAGGCCAAGGCGGGAGGATCACTTGAGCCCAAGAGTTCCAGCCCAGCCCAGGCAACATAGTGAGACCTCATCTCTACAAGAAAATTTAAAAATTAGCTGAGTGTGGTGGCTCGCACCTGTGATCCCAGCTCCTTGGGAGGCGGAGTTGGGAGGATTGCTTGAGCCCTGGAGGTCAAGGCAGCAGAGAGCTGTGATCACCGAGCCACTGCAGTCCAGCCTAGGTGACAAAATAAGACCCTGTCTCAAAAAGAAAAAAAAGAGAGAAAGATAAAGGGACAAATTCTTGAGAACTTGAGAGGAAAAGGTAATTGGGGTAAGAACCAGGGCCAGGGAGCACTGGAGGCTTTGTACCGACTAACGGTGTTGGGGATAAAGCCCAGTGACCCCCTGTGAGTGCAGGCTGGCCTCGTACAAGAGCTAAGGAGGCCCTTTGCATCCCGTCCCAGTACCCTCAGTGACATCTCTGTCCTAAAGCTGAAAGTGGACAAGTGCTCTCGACAAGACACCGTCTTCATGAAGAAGGTAAGCAAGCATGTCCTCAAGACACAGTGAAGGCCGAGTGCAGTGGCTCACACCTATAATCCAGAACTTTGGGAAGCTGAGGCAGGTGAATCACTTGAGGTCAGGAGCTCAAGACCAGCCTGGCCAACATGGTAAAACCCCTTCTTTACTAAAAGTACAAAAATTAGCCAGGCATGGTGGTGGGCACCGGTAATCCCAGCTACTTGGGAGGCTGAAGCAGGAGAATCTATTGAACCCAGGAGGTGGAGATTGCAGTGAACCGAGATTGTGGCGGTGAACCGAGATTGTGACAGTGTACTCCAGCCTGGGTGACAGAGCAAAAGTCACTGGTGACCACTGACTGCCCCTGGAGCCTGCCTCTTCCCTCTTTGGCTATGCCTCCTCCCTCATGGTCAGATTGACCGGCTGGCCTCTCTAGGAGTCAAGCCCAGAGGGATGAGCCAGTCAAGGGCCAGTCACTGTGTTCTGCTCCTACCCCTGGATTTGGGCAGCAGCTTCTATTGCTGGTTTCCCTAGAACCCAACCTTCCCTACACAAGCCTTCCTGTGTGTGTCCACTTCTGCTGGAGTCTGCTGTAAAGGTATCCCCTCCCCAAGGGAGGAGGGGGCACACACAGCCATCCCCCACATCTTCAGATTGGTCTTCCTCCCTGTTCTCCTTGCCCCTCCTGTCCCTATCCTACCCACCCCGGCCTTCCCCTGCCCGCCCCCATCCCCAGCACTCCCAGCAGCTCTACAGACACATCTACCTGAGCTGCAAGGAGGAAACAAATGTGCAGAAACACTATGAGGCGCTCTATGGCTTGCTGGCCCTCATCAGCATCGAGCTGGCCAACGAGGAGGTGGTGGTGGACCTCATCCGTCTGGTGCTGGCTGTTCAGGTAGGGCCTGGTGTGCACAGGGTGTGGGGCTTGGGATCAGGGGAGGGACCTGTTTTGGCTAATCCCTGATAAAAATATTGAGTGGCAACTGCTTAACAGTCGTTTTGGAACCCAGGAATATTGCATTCGTGGTTGGCCACTCCTCCCTGAAGACCCCAAATCATGGTCCTGGTTGGGGAACCCCAAAGAATGCTTCATTTATGCCCTTGGCCTATCCTCAAGCTAAAGAAGACCCAGGCAACCAGATCATTCAGAAGTGTCACTTAGCTACTAGTATGTTGATTCTCTCACAGAGCTGAGTGAAACTCCAAGGATTCCTAAGAGGATGCTCGTAAGCCCTGAGTGATCCCAGACAAACTCATTTGTCTAAAGATTCTCTGGTTCCCTTGGCCAGGCACAGTGGCTCACGCTTATAATCCCAGCACTTTAGGAGGCCAAGGTGGGTGGATGGCTTGAGGTCAAGAGTTTGAGAGCAGCCTGGCCAACATAGTGAAATCCCGTCTCTACTAAAAATACAAAAAATTAGCTGGACATAGTGGTGTGCGCCTGTAGTTCCAGCTACCTGGGAGACTGAGGCAGGAGAATCACTTGAACCCTAGAGGCCAAGGTTGCAGTGAGCCAAGATCGTGCCACTGCATGCCAGCCTGGGCAACAGAGCAAGACTCCCTCTAAAAAAAAAAAAAAGATTCTCTGGTTCCCAAAATCTGAGCTGTGCTTCAGAATTGCTTTGAGCACTTGTTTAAAGTGTACATTTCCTGGAAAGATAAGTCACAGTCTCAAAGCCTGGGGGCCTGTCTACCAAGCCTCCTTTGTGATTCGTAGGCAGCCAGTGTGGCACCAGGCAGGACTTGAGACTTTCCTGGTCTTCCTGGTTGCAAGTGTACACCCAAGGCTACTGGGAGTCAGGGTGGGTCCTTTGGACCTCAAAGTCTGGGTCTCCAGGGTGCTGAAGCCAGGCGGGCATCATAGTTCTGAATCGGGCAACCCTGGGAATTCAGTGACAGAGTCTTAGACCACCTGTCTGATGGTGCTAAAATCCTGCAGGGTCAACCTAGATGCTGCAGTTCTTTTTAACTCTAGTTACCCTTAAGAGTGGCCAGGCGCGGTGGCTCAAGCCTGTAATCCTGGCACTTTGGGAGGCCGAGGTGGGTGGATCAGCTGAGGTCAGGAGTTCGAGACCAGCCTGGCCATCATGGTGAAACCCCATCTTAAAAATAAAGAAAATAAAAAGAGTTAGAATTTGGGGTTCCTTTGTGTCCCATTCCCCTGGTAACTCTAACAGCTATTTTAGCTTAACATATGAACCCAGTTTAACCAGCTAATCCAGTCCTCTAGGAATCAGCTATAGTGAAGGAGATAGCACCTAGCAGTGGGATTAATGATGGGGGTGTGGGCAGGAGAGGTCACCACAGCTAGAATTGCAGAGCGGGGAGTTGAGGTCGTTGCCTCTATAGTCTGTGAGTACTTAAGAGCCTCACAGCTCATGGATTGTTCTAGGGACCCTTCCCTTCCTTTAATGAAGGCAACTTTTTCCCCCAGGAAGTTATGGGTCAAATGCTGAGAAAGACTTCGTCTAGGAAAGAAAGCATTTCTAAAGAAGATTGGGAAGGCGCTGGGTGGAGGGTTGGCACCCAGTGTAGTTTGTCAGTGAAAAACTCCGGAGGCCATGTCTGTGTTGCTGCAGGACGTAGCCCAGGTCAATGAGGAGAACTTGCCCGTCTACAACCGCTGTGCCCTCTACGCTCTGGGCGCAGCCTACCTGAACCTCATCAGCCAGCTCACAACAGTGCCTGCCTTCTGCCAGCACATCCATGAGGTTGGTGTCCTCGTGACTTGAATAGCTTGAACTCAGGGGGCCCTCAACTTGGGGTTCCTGGGAACAGCTTTTGCTTAACTGTGTTAGTTCTGTACCTAGTCTTACACAGTGAAGACACGGTTGAAGTAAGAACCGCTCATGGTGAGAAGTTAGTTACTTATAGCATCTTTCCTTCCTGTATGACTTGGCAGAGCACGGTGGAGTTAGGCACAGGGGTTGGGGGGCTCTCCTATACCTGTTTCTAACCTACTGTCTGCCCCCTCCACTTCCTGCCCCTCTGTCTTCCCCTACTCACGGGAACACATCGGCACACATACCTCAGATCATGCAGACTAAAGCTATGAAATACCACAAAAGTGGCCTGAGTAGATGGTGAGCGAACGTCCATTCATGGCCACGCAGATGAAATGAACAGATATGAAAATTTCTTCCCATAGGCCTCATCTATCTCCTTCTCTTTTCCTTTGCTGAACAAATTGTAAATACTTTAAAACAAATATTTTAAAACAAATCCCAGCTACCCTGTCCTTTCATGCAGTGTATCAGTCTGCACATCTGAAACAGCATGAGCGCCTCCCTACGTGATTGCCATGCTCTTAACACAGCTTATTAAGTCATCACCAATTCCTTGGTGTTATCTGACACCCATTCTATAGTCAGATGTGTTCTCAGTTGTTGCATAAAGATCTTTCAAAACACACTGAAGTGTTTAGAGATCGAATGATACCAACATACAGGATTAACTTTAAAATATACTAGCAAGCTGGAGGCAGTGGCTCATGCCTGTAATCCCAGCACTTTGGAAGGCCAAGGCAGGTGAATCATTTGAGGTCAGGAGTTCAAGACCAGCCTAGGCAACCTCTAATAAAAATATAAAAATTAGCCAGGCATGGTGGTGCATGCCTGTAATTCCAGCTACTCAGGAAGCCGAGGCAGGAGAATCGCTTGAACCTGGGAGGTGGAGGCTGCAGTGAGCGGAGACTGTGCCACTGCCCTCCAGCCTAGACGACAGAGCAAGACTGTGTCTCAAAAACAAAAAAAGCATAGGAATGAGACACCAGAGCCAGAAGCTGCAGTCTCTTAAGAGCTAAGTTCCCTCCATATGGAGGAGACCTAGTGCACATGTGTCATTGATGGCCATGGGCTGAGCAGGCCTCCTAGGCCTCTCCAGCTGCTCTGAGGGTATTTGTTGATGGGAGTTTCCACTGGAGAAGCTCAGTTTCAGACACTGTGCTGAGGAGGCTGTGGGAGGGAGGAAGTGCCGAGCCTGGCATGGGGGTTCTTTCATTGCCTGTGAGCTCCCTCTCCCTGCTGAACCAGCTCTTATCATCTGATTCCTCCCAACCACCAGGTGATAGAGACCAGGAAGAAACAAGCTCCATATATGCTCCCCGAGGATGTGTTTGTGGAGAGGCCCAGGTGAGGAGAGGACTGGGGGCCTGGTCAGGGATCCCCAGGGCAGCTGAGTAAGTAGGTGGGTGGCCTGAGGCCAGGAGGGGTCAATGCCAGGAGGCTCGGCCTTCTGCAGACTCAAGGGCAGAAGGTGGGCTCTGCCTGGGGTCCGGAAGTCCTGGGTAAAGCTAAACCCCATCCCATTACTGCAGCCCATGCCTCGAGCGTGCAATGCTGAGCCGTGTTCGCAGGTGAAGCACAGCCTCTGGGGGCTTTGGCCAAGCCCATGGCAAATGCATCCTGAAGGAGTCATTCCTGACAAGACGTCACTGTCAATCCAAGTGATGTTTTCGGTCCATCGTGGGTGCTATGGGCCAATGTCACTTCAACATCAGAGGAACTCAAGGGAACGATATTTTGCAAAACCAAAATTTCTCACAGTAGTGGATGGCTTTATAAATCATGGCCCATCCATACAACAGACAAGTGTGCCAATGTTTTGGAAGAATATTTAATGTAAAATACCCACTACATAATAGGTCAATAAAATAGATCACAGAACAGCGGGTGGGGACGGGGATATCTATCTGTATATGTAAAAATATGTGGCTAAGCTGGGTGTGGTGGCTCACACCTGCAGGTCCAGTGACTCAGAAGACAGAGCAGGAGGCTCTCTCCAGCCCATGGGTTCCAGACAACCATGTGCAGCAAAGCAAGAACCCATGTCTACAAAAAAGTTTTTTAAAATTTGCCTGGGCTGAGTGCGGTGGCTCATGCCTGTAATCCCAGCACTTTGGGAGGCAGAGGTGGGTGGATCACTTGAGGTCAGGAGTTCAAGACCATCCTGGCCAACATAGGGAAACCCCATCTCTACTAAAAATACAAAAATTAGCCAGGTGCGGTGGTGCGCACCTGAAGTCCCAGCTACGCTACTCGGGAGGCTGAGGCAGGAGAATCTGCTTGAACCCAGAAGGCAAAACTTGCTGTATGCTGAGGTCGTGCCACTGCACGCCAGCCTGGGTGACAGAGGAAGACTCTGTCTCAAAAAAAAAAAAAAAGAAAAAGAAAAATTAGGCTGGGCACAGTGGCTCATGTCTGAAATCCCAGCACTTTGGGAGGTTCAGGCAGGTGGATCACTTGAGATCAGGAGTTGGAGACCAGCCTGGCCAACACAGCAAAACTCTGTCTCTACTCAAAATACAAAAATTAGCCAGGTATGGTGGCACGTGCCTGTAATCCCAGCTACTTGGGAGGCTGAGGCAGGAGAATCCCTTGAACCTGGGAGGTGGAAGTTGCAGTGAGCTGAGATCGTGCCACTGCACTCCAGCCTGGACGACAGGGAGAGACTCAGTCTAAAAAATAACAATTAAATAAATAAAAGCTGGGTGTGGTGGAGCATGCCTGTTGGGAGGGTGAACAGGAAGATCACTTGAGCCCAGCAGGCCAAGGCTGTAATGTGCTATGATGGTGCCTGTGAACAGCCACTGCACTCCAGCCTGGGCAATGCAGTGAGACCCTGTCTCTAAAAAAAACAGTAACTGAAGGATGCAGTTGTTGTGCATAAGAATACATTATAACATGTGAATAGTGGTTATCTCTGGAAATGGGACCAGGGGTGACTCTTCCTTTTACTTCTCTGTCATCTTCCATAGTGAAGATGTTACTTTTGTAATGAGAAAAGTTGGCTAGGCATGGTGGCTCATGCCTGTCATCCCAGCACTTGGGAAGCTGAGGTGGGTGGATCACCTGAGGTCAGGAGTTCGAGACCAGCCTGGCCAATATGATGAAACCCCATCTCTATTAAAAATACAAAAAATTAGCCAGGCGTGGTGGTGGGTTCCTGTAATCCCAGCTACTCAAGAGCCTGAGGCTCGAGAATCACTTAAATCCAGGAGGCGGAGGTTGCAGTAAGCTGTTTGCACTACTGCAATCTAGCCTGGACGACAAAAGCAAAACTCTGTCTCAGAAAAAAAAGTTATTCAGAAGTCATTCTAGATATCATGATTCTAATGTGCTTCCTCCCTCCTTTGTCTTCCAGGCTGTCTCAGAATCTTGATGGGGTAGTGATTGAGCTCCTCTTCCGCCAGAGCAAGATCAGTGAAGTCTTGGGAGGCAGTGGCTACAATTCAGACCGGCTCTGCCTGCCCTACATCCCTCAGCTGACAGGTATGAGCTCTGTGCAGGGACACCCGAGCCTGCCTCTCTGTTTCCTTGGCCAGTTAAGGGCCTGAGTATAAGGGACTTGTGGCCCTTTGATTGCCTGTACGGCACCTTGGATGTCACGAAAGCTGAAAGACACAGTGGGAGTTTATGGTGAGGCCCTCTTGATTGCCCCACCTATTCTCAGGGCAGGGTCCTTGGAAGTACCTGGCCCATGAGATGGCCTGGCCTGAGGATGGGAGAGGCTCCATTGTGCTGAAAAAAGCATACATGGCTACAGAACCAGAGACCCAGTTCAAGACCTTTGTGCAACTTACTGCCTGAAAGATCTTAGAAAAGTCCTTTGCATCATGAATTTCAGTTTCCTTGACTGTAAAACAGGGATATTAACAAGAGCTGCTGGCCAGGTGTGGTGGCTCATGCCTGTAATCCCAGCACTTTGGGAGGCCGAGACGGATAGATTGCCTGAGCTCAAAGGTTCAAGACCAACCTGGGCAACACGGTGAAACCCCATCTCTACTAAAAATACAAAAAATTAGCTGGGTGTGGTTGTAGGCACCTGTAGTCCCAGCTACTCAAGAGGCTGAAGCAAGAAAATTGCTTGAACTCAGGAAGTGGAGGTTGCAGTAAGCCAAGATTGCACCATTGCACTCCAGCCTGGGCGAGAGAGTGAGACTCCATCTCAAAAAACAAAAGCAAAAAGCAAAACAAAAAAAAACAATAGCTGCCTTAGAAGGTTGGCGTGAGAGGTAGATGAGATAGGTACCTGTATTAATGCAAATGCACTTAGTAAATACTGATGGACGACAGCTACTGGTGCTATTAGCAGATGATGTTTACATGTAAGGTGCGATGTATTCTGGTCATAAGAACCTTCTTTGTGTTCTCATTGATGATTTCAACATATTAGCCCCAAAGAGCAAAACTGACCACTCTAAGATGGACGGAGAAGGCCCACAGCAATCAGAAGCTTCTGTAAACTACAGGTGTAGCCTGAGCGTGCACTGAGCCTGAGGACTATGGGCCAAGCAGAGGCAGAGGGGTTGGGAGGTGGGGCTAGCAGCTCAGTCCTGGACCTCCGAGGACTAGGAACTGCAGCTTCTGGGCTGCTTCTTCCCCAGATGAGGATCGCTTATCCAAGAGGAGAAGCATTGGAGAGACCATCTCCCTGCAAGTGGAGGTAGAATCGAGGAACAGCCCAGAGAAGGAGGAGGTGAGTGACCTTGCCACCCTCCTGAGGCAGCCCCACCTCCTGCAGATGGGACGCTGGACCCCAGGGTCCCCTGCCCACATGGTGTGCTTAGGCTGCATGGAAAGTAAGCTTCTCGAGTCATTCCACACTCGTCCTGATTCTCCCCATATATGTGTCGCAGATACTTCCATTTGGAAAAATTGTTAGGGGCCTCCCTGCTCCCATGAGGATATCATAAAAATCACTCTTGAAAGGCCTGGGTGGGTATGGTGGCTCATGCCTCTGATCCTAACATTTTGGAGGCTGAGGCAGGAGGACTGCTTGAGCCCAGGAGTTTGAGATGATCTGGGGCAACATAAGGAGACCCCATCTCTACAAAAATAATTTGTACGTGACATGCACCTGTGGTCCCAGCTACTCAGGATGCTGAGGTGAGAGAAACACCTGAGCCTGGGAGGTCGAGGCTGCAGTAAGCCATGATGGCACCACTGCACTACAGCCTAGGTGACAGAGTGAGACCTTGTCTCAAAAAATTCAAAAGAAAGGCATATTGGTCGTCATTCCCCACTCACATGCGGACAGATGTGCTCTGGGTTGGAAACTGGAGTGATAAGGATGAGAACAGCTTTCATAGTGTTGCTTCCACATGTATCAATAAAGATTCTTTTTTTTTTTTAATTTAGACTGTTTTTTAAAACAATTTTAGTCTACAGAAAAATTGAGTGGAAGGTACAGAGACTGCCCTATACCCTCACACATGCACAGCCTCCCTCACTGTCCACATCCCCCATCAGAGTGGTTTCTTACAATTGAACCTGCCCGAACACAGCGTTATCATCTGATGTCCATCGTTTACATTGGGGTTCGCTCTCAGCATTGTACCTTCTGCCTCCCCCACTAGAGTGCCACACAGAGTCACTTCTTGCCCTAAAAACCACCTGTGCTCCACCTGCACATCCCCTAACCCACAGCCAAGAATTTTTTTTTTTAAGAGAAAGCTGCTGCAGTGCCTTAAAGACCTCTCGTCCTTCTCTCCTCCCTTGAGGACTGTAAATATCCAATATCTGTTCAAAATAACATGTGCTGTCTCCCCTGCCATTATCTCATTTCTTCTAACTTAGCTAATGAAGCAGATACACCCGTGAGTAGGGAAGAATAAAGAATCATAGTGGAGATACAAACCCAATTCTCCCAAACGGGAAAGGAACAGAGGGGAGGGCAGAGAGGAGGAGGAAGGAGGCCTGAGGGAACCGAAGCCACAGATGCAGTACACCTTTTTCTTATTTTTATTTTTGAGACAGAGTCTTGTTCTGTCACCTGGGCTGGAGTGCAGTGGTTCAGTCTCGGCTCACTACAACCTCTGCCTCCTCAAGTGATCCTCTCACCTTAGCCTCCCAAATAGCTGGGACTATAGGCACACACCACCATGCCCAGCTAATTTTTGCATTTTTTGTAGACATGGGGTTTTGCCATGTTGCCCAGGCTGGTCTCAAACCCCTGGGCTCAAGGGATCTGCCCACGTTGGCCTCCCAAAGTGCTGGGATTACAGGTGTGAGCCACCATGCCAAGCCCTTTTATTTTTTTTTTTAATTAAATGCTGACTGTCCCAGTTCACAAGAAGTACGGAGGACACACATTTGTGTGAGATGGGACAGAAAGACTTATGTGGTCGTCAGGTATGGACAGGCTGGCATTCCCGAGCTTCTGTGCCCATTAGGGCTAACATAGACATGGAGGACAGCTTTGACATCAAGCCTTTCCTCAGATGCAATCAGAGGTAGGAAAAGTCTCTAGGGGTGAGGAACAAGCCTGCCCCTAACTGTGCTCTTGACCACTTCATTTATTGGGTAGATCTCCAGCCCAGGGCCCTCAAAGCTTATCCAGAACTTTCCCACAGAAGGAAGCTCTGACTTGGGCTAATTGGACAAGTAAAATCAGGTTGAACAAGGCGTCCTCCATGGCCCTTCCAGCTCCAAAGACTGGGAACCTCCAATGTGTTAGGGGTCGAGGTGAGTTGGTGGCTCTCTCTGCCCATAGTGGTGATTCTCCCTTCCCAAGAGGTAAGAGATCCTTGGGAATTGAGGAGTCAAGTGATGCAGGAGGAGGCGAAATGCTTACGCCACTACAGAGCACCTCCTCACTAGTGGCCTCTTGGGCCACCAGTATCAGCTCCTTCCTCCCTTCAAGAGTCAGCTTAGGCCAGGCATGGTGGCTCACACCTGTAATCCCAGCACCTTGGGAGGCCAAGGCATGCAGATGATGAGGTCAGGAGTTTGAGACCAGCCTGACCAACATGGTGAAACTCTGTCTCTACTAAAAATACAAAACAGCCTGGTGTGGTAGCAGGCACCTGTAATCCCAGCTAGTCAAGAGACTGAGGCAGGAGAATCACTTGAACCCAGGAGGCAGAGGCTTCGGTGAACCAAGATTGCGCCACTGCACTCCAGGCTGGGTGACAGAGTGAGGCTTCATCTCAGAAAAAAAAAGGAGACAGCTTAGCCCAGAATTGGCTTGGTGGCAAAGCAGGGGTACAGGGGCCTTCATCCTGTGCCCATCTGCCATGCCACAGTTCTCTTCCCCCTCAGCCATCGTGTGCCAGCCCAGAGTCCCACAGTGGTTCCTATGGCCTTACTGCCAGGCTCGCTGCAGTGGTGAATAAATGCTGGTTTGGTCACATCTCCATCCTGGTGCCTGGCATTCCCAGCCATTCATAGTCTGGGCTCTACCATTTCATTTTCTGCCACCTGTATCTGCTTTCCCACTCTGGTGGAGCTGCTGTCAGTCTCTCCTTTGCTGTGCTCAGCCATCTCCAGGCCTTTGCTAGTGCAGAATGCCACGTCTGAACCACCTTCGCCTCCACACAGGAGCAGCTGAGCACCTGTGAACTGATGACTTCCCAGCGCCCAGCCCCCGTTCAGTTTCCTCCATAAACTCCTCTCTCCCTGCTCTTGCCCAGTGAGCATCCTTGCTCTCTTGCCCAGAGAGCGGCCTTTTCTTTGACTGTTGCCACCACACAGTTCCCCAGCACCCAGCAGCACGTTGCTCGGTGCTGACAGTGGAGGAATGGATGGGTGTACAGAGGATAAGTCCTCAGAGGGAGTTAAGGCCCAGCACAGCTCTCTCTTTCGTATAACTCCTATGCTAACAAATTGTGCAGTTTCTATGGACTCACCTGGAGTTCTGCATGTAGTTGGTGCTCACTTAATGTTTGTTGAATGACTTTATCTCATATCTATACTTCTGTCCTCTCCTACTCAAACAAAAATGCCAAACAAATCAAATATTGCACAACTCCGTGAATTTTCATCAAGTATATATGCCCGTGCAGTCACGCCCGGATGAAAGAGTGGGCCCTGCCTCTGTGCCTCCTCCCCTAAGGGAGCCCCAAGCCTGAGTTGCGTTACTTCTTGAACTTTTCATCAGTGAAATCATCCTCTTCTGTGTCTGCTGCTTTTGCTTAAGATTACATTTAAACGATAGAGTGTGAGACTGGCGCAGTGGCTCACGCCTGTAATCTCAGCACTTTGGGAGACCCAGGCGGGCGGATCACTTGAGGTCAGGAGTTTGAGACCATCTGATCAACATGGTGAAACCCTGTCTCTGCTAAAAATACAAAAAATTAGCCAGGTGTGGTGATGGCCACCTGTAATCCCAGCTATTGGGGAGGCTGAGGCAGGAGAATCACTTGAAACCAACTGGGAGGTGGAGGTTGCAGTGAGCCAAGATTGTGCCATTGCACTCCAGCCTGGGCAACCAGAGTGAAACTCCATCTCAAAAAAAAAAAAAAAAGATAGAGCATGAGTAACTCATAGGTCTAATAGCTCATTGTCTAGTAAGTAATTTCTGGAATTTAGTCCAAATTCCTTTACTATTTTCAGCATCTATGGAGTTCCCTTCTTTGAGTTTTATTATTTTTCACCTCCTTTTATAGGCTCTGCAGAGGACTGAGCGGGGCAACTCCTTGGAACCTCAGTAGTCAAGGGAGCCCTGTCACTTCTTTTATTTATTTATTTATTTTTGAGATGACGTCTCTCTCTGTCGCCCAGGCTGGAGTGCCATGGCATGGCATGATCTCAGCTCACTGCAATCTCTAGCTTCCGGTTTCAAGCAATTTTCTTGCCTCAGAGTCCCCAAGTAGCTGGGATTACAATTGTGTGCCACCATGCCTGGCCAATTTTCATATTTTTAGTAGAGAAAGGGTTTCACTATATTGGCCAGCCTGGTCTCGAACTCCTGACCTCATGATCTGCCTACCTTGGCCTCTCAAAAGTGCTGGGCTTATAAGCATGAGCCACTGCACCAGGCCTGTCACTTCTAACCCTCCATTTCTTATCTTTACTAAATGCTCAAGTCGCCTTGGTTGGTGATTTAATACTTTTAAGATTTCAGAACTGATAAACAGTTCTTGAAATTTACATTTAAGATTCTGTTTGTCACCTCTCTCCTCTGGCTTCCAATATTTTCCGATGTGTTTTCTGAAGATGTTTTAAAATTGCAGTACTGGCCTGGCACAGTGGCTCGCGCCTGTAATCCCAGCACTTTGGGAGGCCAAGGTAGGCAGATCACGAGGTCAGGAGTTTGAGACTAGGCTGGCCAACATAGTGAAACCCTATATCTACTAAAAATATAAAAATTAGCCAGGCATGGTAGCATGTACCTGTAATCCCAGCTACTTAGGAGGCTGAGGCAAGAGAATCACTTGAACCCAGGAGGTGGAGCTACAGTGAGCCGAGATCACGCCACTGCAGTCCAGCCTGAGCAACAGAGCGAGACTCCATCTCAAAGAAAACCAAAAAAATAAAATAAAATTGCAGTATTTTCCTCCCATAGTGCTTGATGGGACAGTCCTGAGGAGGGGGCAGAGAACAGTGTATTCTTTTACATGAGACTCAGGACTCTGTTCTGAGTCTGAATCTGGTGAGGAATGAGCTTCCCCGCTGTATTTCTCTGTCCTCTGTGCTGCTCAGAGAGCTTCCGAGACCCTGATGGGGCTGGGGGTGTCCTGAGGGACTTCCTGCCCACTGGGACTTTGTTCTAAGAAGCAAGGGGCTGCCAGAGAGCAGGGGGTGTCAGGGCTGCCTCCTTCCCCCACTCACTGCCTTTCTGGGCATCTCTGTCCCTTCTTCAGCGAGTGCCTGCCGAGGAGATCACCTATGAGACGCTGAAGAAAGCCATTGGTAAGTTGGGGCCGAGGGACTCTGCTTAGAGGGCAGAATGGGGTGGGGTCGTTGGGCCTGCTCCTGCAGAAGCAGCTGGATCCACCACCCTCCGCGGTGGGATACAGCACCCGAGTGAGGGGAGAGGCTGGTGGCTTTCGACAAACTCATCACAGCCACCAAAGCTGTCACTGAAAGTCTCTGCTCTCCTGATGGGGTCGGTAGTGTGGCCCACAGTGGGCAAACCTTTTGTTACTAAGGACAGAGGCCTTTAAAAGTAACCGGTTGACAGCTGTAGGTAGAAAGCAATTTGGAGTAAATTGTTTCTTTTTTTGGTGAAGTGTGATACAAAAGAACAAGCTGGCCAATGGAAGATATTAAGAATGAATCATATGAATGTCTGTTTACTAAGGGAAGTAAATTTTGAAATGCATTGTTCCCCGCTACCTGGATCATTGGACAACAACGTATTTTTCTAACTGCTGACAAATTATGCCTATAAATGCCAAACTTTAAAATTTTTGTCATCATTAATGGTAGTCTCTCTGAATATACACATTTCTTTCCTATAAATTTTTTCTTTTTTCTTTGAGATGGAATCTTGCTCTGTCACCCAGGCTGGAATGCAGTGGCACAATCTTGGCTCACTGAAACCTCTGCCTCCTGGGTTCAAGCGATTCTCCTGCCTCAGCCTCCTGAGTAACTGGGATTACAGGCACCTACAACCACACCTGGCTAATTTTTCTATTTTTAGTAGAGACAGGATTTCACCATATAGGCCAGGCTGGTCTCGAACTCCTGACCTCAGGCAATCCGCCTGCTTCAGCTTCCTGAAGTGCTGGGATTACAGGCATAACCCACTGCACCCAGCCATTTCTTACCTTCTTAAACTGAGTATGGGCCCAGCATGGTGGCTCACACCTGTAATCCCAGCACTTTGAGAAGCCAAGGCAGTAGGGTCACTTGAGTCCAGAAGTTTGACACCAGTCTGGGCAACATAGTAAGACCCCAGCTCTATTTGAAAAAAAAAAAAAAAAAAAAAAAAAACAACAGTATGATGGGCATATGCGGCACATACCCCTTTTTCTTCTTGGTGCTAACTCATCTTGGACACCAAGCAGTGCATGTGGAATCCTTAAACTGAATGGCCCCGGGCTGCCCTGCCACAGTTGTTCCACATTGGTTTTCATGATCTGTGTGGCTTTGCCATTGTCAATGTCCCTTTTCTTTTTTTGTTTGTTTTTTATGAGACAGAGTCTCACTCTGTCACCCAGGCTAGAGTGCAATGGCGTGATCTCGGCTCACTGCAACCTCCACCTCCCTGGTTCAAGCGATCCTCCTGCCTCAGCCTCCCAAGTAGCTGAGATTACAGGTGCGTGTCACCACACCTGGCTGATTTTTGTATTTTCAGTACAGAAGGGGTTTCACCATGATGGCCAGGCTGGTCTCAAACTCCGGACCTCAGGTGATCTGCCTGCCCCAGCCTCCCAAAGTGCTGGGATTACAGGTGTGAGCCACCACACCCAGCCTCAATGTCCCTTTTCAAAATGCCCACAGAAGACTGGGCATGGTGGCTCAAGCCTGTAATCCCAGCACTTTGGGAGGCCGATGCGGGCGGATCATGAGGTCAAGAGATCGAGACCATCCTGGCCAACATGGTGAAACCCCTTCTCTACTAAAAATGCAAAAATTAGCCGGGCGTGGTGGCGTGCGTCTGTAGTCCCAGCTTCTTGGGAGGCTGAGGCAGGAAAATTGCTTGAACCTGGGAGGCAGAGGTTGCAGTGAGCCAAGATTGTGCCACTGCACTCCAGCCTGGGCAACAGAGTGAGACTCTGTCTCAAAAAAAAAAAAAACCCACAGAGCACTCAAAGGACCAACTGCTCTGGACCTTCAATTTAAAAGTCCTGGTGGGAGAGCAACTACTTGGGGCTGTAAGAGCCCCGCTGAAAGTTCCTCCTACATATTTCTCAAACTCTTACACAAGGAAGAAGGCTGAGCCCTCAGGTAGAATCAGAAAGACGTCCCGCCTTCCAGGGCCAAGTGAGGGCACTACACCTCCATGCCACTGTCCCCTACTCTTCAGAAGAGGGGAGGGTTCAAGCAGTGCTCATGGATGGTGCTCCTCGAAGGAGTCCCTCCCCTTCCCCTCAGTGAGCAGGGCCTGGCACTGACCTGGCTCTCTGCGTCGCAGTGGACAGCGTAGCCGTGGAGGAGCAGGAGCGTGAGCGGCGGCGACAGGTGGTGGAGAAGTTCCAGAAGGCACCCTTTGAGGAGATTGCCGCACACTGTGGGGCACGGGTAAGTGAGGCATGATTTTCCCGGGCCTGCCTGGTTCTAACATCTCATCCCACTTTGAGAGGGATGCCTATTTCATGAGCTAGGAACTGGGGCCCAGTTACTGAACACGTGCAGTCCCACTCTCTGCATTCATTGACCTCATTAGAGCCAGAAGGAATCAGAGATCATCTCTACGCCACCAGTTTTGCAGAGTACTCCTTGTGAGTTAGAAAAGAGCTGGCACAGCCTGGGCACAGTGGCTCACACCTGTAATTCTAGCACTTTGGGAGGCTAAGGTGGACAGGTCACCTGAGGTCAGGATTTCGAGACCAGCTTGGCCAACATAGCGAAACCCCATCTCTACTAAAAATCAAAAAATTAGCCAGGCGTGGTGGTGTGTGCCTGTAATTCCAGCTACTCAGGAAGCTAAGTTGGGAGAATTGCTTGAACCCAGGAGGTGGAGGTTGCAGTGAGCTGAGGTTGTGCCACTGCACTCCAGCCTGGGTGACAGAGCAAGACTCTGTCTCAATGAAAAAATTAAACTAAATTAACTTTTTTAAGAAAGAAAAGAGCTGGCACTGGCATAGTCTCCCAACTCCATGCCCAGCAGCCCCGCTGCCCCATCTTAAGGAGAAGGACCTTCAAGAACTGCCAGCTGATGGCCCCCCTGGCGATTCTGAGCCTCTGTCCTGTCCCCAGCCAGCCTTCAGTAGGTGGCTTTCCCAGACCTGAATCCGTAGTCAGGGTCCAGTGGAGGAGTGCTGGAGTGTGTTCACCTCCGCCTGCCTTCCTAAGGCTGTGGCCACCCTGCACCTCCAGCGCATACTCGGGACATCTAAGCCAGCCGGCAGAGGTTCTGGGTCCCCCCACCTCACTTCCCCCTGTTTGTGTATAGGCATCGCTGCTCCAGAGCAAACTCAATCAGATCTTCGAAATCACCATCCGGTAAGTGGCAACCCTGGGCGGGGGACCCTGACCTCTATGGCCCAGTATTGGGGTTCCTCATCCTAAGTCCTTCTCTCACCCCTGTCTTCCCTCCTCCCCTCCCCCTCCTCCCACCCCACTGCAATCTCTATTTCCTGGGTGGAGTCAGCCACCAACTCCAACCCTCCCTAGACGAGGAAACAGAGAATAGAGAGGGAAGGAACCTGGCTCAATGAGACCTGGAAAGACCCAAGAGTCCTCGTATCCCAGGCTGGCTTGTTCTAAAGCAGCAGCATCACTGTGGAGCCTGCAGAGAGAAGCTTGACTCCAAGCTGTAGATTCTAGTACAACTTGGAAAGCTGGGAACCTGTGGAATGAATGGGTCTCTGGTCCCTGTGCAAAAAGAAACCTAAGTCACCTACTGTTTAGTTGCACAAGGGTGGAACCCTAAAATTTCCTTTTCATGCTTTTCTCCCCACGTGTTCCTGCCCCTAGGCCCCCACCAAGCCCATCAGGAACCATCACTGCAGCCTACGGTCAGCCGCAGAACCACTCCATCCCGGTCTACGAAATGAAGTTTCCCGATCTGTGTGTATACTGAATTCCAAGAGCTGGAGCTCCTCAAGGGGATGGGGTCTGAGGGAGGGGCTCACCTCACGCCCACCCCAACCCCATGGAGATCTGGCTGGGATCTCCAAGAAAACGTCACCTTGGATGGCAGTGCCCCCCGGGCTAAGCCAAGGTGGAGACTCTGGTCCTTCTTGGCCCTCCTACCTCCTCCTCGTCTTCCCCAAGGGAGATCTCACCAATACGTGTCTCACCTTTGCCCTTCATCTTCTCTTTTGTGGCAGCCAGGGGCAGAGAATCGTGGGGTGTCTCCAGAGAGAAGCCGGGGATGGGGGCGGGGAAGCTCCCACTTGGTGTTTTGAGTAAAGGGCTTCCATGGGGGCGCATGTCCTCCCCAGAGGAGGGAGCTGGATGGAGACTTGGTTGGTGAGAGGAAGTGATGGGCCCCTAGGGAAGGAAGCTGAGAGCGGATCGGCTGTCTCCTCTGGAGCCTCCCCCACTCCCAGCCCACGTCCCTGCTGTGTCTCCCATTCTCTTGCTCATCCCCCAGTTGTCTGTTTATGTTTCTTCTATTAATGAATGCTGAGCCCTTATTACAGGAGCTGGGGTGGAGATGCCACGGGGCGGGACAGCAAAGGACAGGAAGCAGGGCTGGCAGAAGGTGAGGCCGTGGCATCAGAGTGTGGTCCCTGCAGCAGCGTCTCACCTCCTTTATTCAGAAGGAGCCTGCGGTGGCCTCCCATGGTCCTGTCTGCTGGACGTTTTTCAGAGTTGAGTTCTCTTTGATGTCTTCTGAGGGTCCCAAGGTGTTCCTGGATCCTCTGGGTTGAGGAAAGGCAGAACAAGCTAATTTCAGAGGGGAATTGCAGGGCGCCCAAGATTTGCCCACATCACCTCCTATGGAAGAGACCCCCAGCCTGACCTGGGTTGTAGGAGAGTCGGGAGGGTGGGATGAGCATTTGGGGGCTCAGGGATATCAGAAGCCAATTTTTTGGATGTTCCATTTGAAGAAGGAAGGATCTAACCAAATATGGGAATGATTTCATCACTCTCTGGACAAAGTCTGAGATATCGGGACCATCTGGCAACACTTGTGACTTGGGAGGGGCCGTGGAGACTCCTTTGGCTTCTGGGTTCTTGTTTTCCTGACGTGCCGTCTGTGTCTCTGTGTAACGAGGGTGTGCAGAGAGGAGCTAATGTGGAGCCAGGCAGAGCCACCCAGGAGACAGTTTGCTGCCCTCTTTGCCAGTTCCCCTTCCGGGCCAACTTCCAGGTGCCTTTGTGCCTCCGGGGTGCCCCTGACAGAGCCTCACCTCGGCCTCCTCCCTGGGCAGTGCCATGTGGTCCAAACTCGCCCTTTCCTTCTCCTTTAGTCACATTTCCCATAACTCTTCCAAGCCGACATAACCTACAGTAAGATGTGAATGTCACATGTTCTCCCCCTGGAGTCTCCTTTCCAGAGGAGGCAGTGTGACTAGATTTCTCCATCCAAAGGAATCCATTTTTTATTTTTATTTTTTTTTTAGAGATGAGGGTCTCACTATGTTGCCCAGGCTGACCTCGAACTACTGAGTTTAAGTGATTCTCCCTCCTCAGCCTCCTGAGTAGCTGGAAATCCCTTTTTAGGATACAATTTCAGGCAGTGTGGCATGGAGTCAGAAGCAGGCTGTTTCTGCTAAGATTGGGGGCAGGCTTCTCGGGGTGTGCCACCAAAGCGTGGCACACACGGATGTACAGGGACAGCCTGATTGTTAGGTGGATGTATTTTCCAGAATCCGGGAGAGCCTTAACACAAGGATTTCCCATTAATATGTGCAATAAATTTCTGGGGGAGGCGGTTATTTGACTCTCATTCCCATAGTTTTGGCACTTCAGATGAAGCTCTTCCCCATGGTCACGATCTCTGCTGTGGGCATGCAGCTTCTTTTTCTTGTTTTGTTTTTTGTTTGTTTTGTTTGTTTTTGAGATGGAGTCTCGCTCTGTCACCCAGCCTGGAGTGCAATGGCACGACCTTGGCTCACTGTAACCTCTGCCACCTGGTTTCAAGTGATTCTCCTGCCTCAACCTCCTGAGTAGCTGGGATTACAAGTGTGTGCCACCATGCCCAGAAAATTTTTAGTGGAAATGGAGTTTCACCATGTTGGCCAGGCTGGTCTCAAGTTCCTGACCTCAAGTGATCCACCCACCTCAGCCTCCCAAAGTGCTGGAATGACAGGCATGAGCGACCGCACCCAGCTTGGCACATGGAGGCTCCTGAGCCCCCAGGGCTTTTTGGCTGTGCTTTATGGCCCCTGGCCTATGCTCAACTCAATTTTACAAGCATGAACTTAGACTTCTCTTTAGTGTTTCTATATGAAAAAAAAAAAAAGTTTAAATTAACTCAAAATTGACAGCAACTACTAACCTTTGAAAGAAACTTTAAAGAAAATTGAAACCTTGAGCCACAAACATGCCTTTCCTCACTGGCTCCTCCCAGGTTTTATCCTGTGCCCAGCTTGGATGAGAGACCCTCTGTTTCATGGGCCTACTTGACATTAGGGCTCCCTCGTGGCAGCTTCATCCTGAGCACTGCTTGTGAGCCCTGGTTCTGGGACTTGGCAGTCGCCTCCCTGGAGGGTCTTTCCAGACCCAGCATTAGACACAGAGACCTGCAGTTCCACTCAGATGTTTCTGCCCCTCATCCCCGTCCCGTGAATAGAGAGAAGGAAAAGCTGCAGGCTCCCATTCTGCATAGACTGCTGTTCCCTCTCCATCTGCCCCAGGCAGTGTCTCCTTCCATCACCGCTGCTTAGCAAAAATGTACTTCTTTTGAAAAACTTGTCATTTTTTGAGTGCCCTCTTCTCGGTTTCATTTAAACTTAGACTCAGTAGAGTGTTAGGTTGTCTGCTGACAGGGAGTAGAACCTGGATTCTGGCCAAATATGCCAGAATCAGAAAGGTTAAGGTGAATGTTAGAGTAGGTAGTCTCCTCACCCCAGCACAGGCCCTGGGAGAGAGGCAAAGCGGTTCGATGGGGTCTAGATAGGAGGGATATCCCAGCCCTTGGGCCAGCATCAGCGTGTCCTGCTTTCCAAGCCCCCGGCGGCTGGTGGCACTGCATCATGCCCCTTCTTGCCGCCCTTCTCTGCTGTGATTTTGAGCGAAGAGGAGCCGGTAAGCCCATTGAGACCAGCTGCTCGCAAAGCCCCAAGGACTGCGGCTCTGTGGGGAAGGGCTGGCATTGGTCAGCACTCTGCTGGCCACACGGAGTAGGCAGGAGTGTATTTGAGATTTGGAAGTTCTGTTAATTTGGTGGAGTCAGGTGAATGCATAAGAAGCAGATCAGCAGAAAGCACCAGTGTGGCCCCGGAGGCTCCCTCTGTTTTCCTTGCCGTGGAGACCCCAGCGCCTTGTGCCTGTTTCCATTTCCCTCTCTCTTTGAAAAGTAGAAATCAGTGGTTTCTTGACTCCTAAACAGCATCCTCACTATAGAAGGAGCCTGAGTAGGTCAGCAGAACTATGAAAGTTCCCAGAGACCCTGCTCTGTCCAGCCCTCTTTCTCATACACAGATACAAGTGGATGAGCAGGAAAAGAGGAGGCCTGGACCCACTAACGTACTTTAAGAAGCACAGGTGTTGTAGGTGTGCTGCCCTTTGCCCTGGCAGTTCTAGGTCCCACAGAACACAATTCAACTGGACCAAGAATCAGAATAGCCGAGAGTTTCTCTGAACAGCTCAGGCCAGGCCTCTGGGCTCCTCTGGGGGCCCTGGGACATGATGCCTTCCAGTTTCCATTCCATTATCCCTAGGCCTCCTGACCTGGCAACAGAGTGCCCTGGAGAAGTGAGACTATTTTTCCCAATTCCTCTTCATGACCAGAAAATGGCAGCTAGCCGGTTGGGGTCCAGAAAGGGCTAGACTGGGCTGTTAGGTAGATACTAGGTTGAAAGGTAGACAGGGAGAGGGCTTCATCGGGGCAGGGCAGGCCCACTTCCTGTGACCCCAGACCCTGGCAGGCAGGTCATGCTGAAACCAGGCATCTCCCTCACACCTGGGGAAAGGTTTGGGGCAATGTGTTGCCTCCTCATCCCATTAACCCTAGAAATCTTCTGGTTTGAGTGGCCCCTTACTCCACATCTGGCCTAGGTCTGAAGACTGCAGAAGGATGGTCATGGTGGGCCTGTCCTAGAGCCTGGCTATCTGGGAGATGGGGTATGGTGGGGACAGGAGGGCAGTGGGAAGGGCTTTGTGGCCCTGCTGGGGCCAAAGGCAGTTTTCTGTGCTCCCTTTAGCCCCAGCCTGGCTGGCCAGGTCTCTTCTCTTCAGGGGACCATGGGGCCGCCCAAGCCATCACCTTCCCCTTCCAAGCTCTCCCCCCGTGACTGCTGATTTCTGGCATGTGGAGGTAGAGCTGTGAATCCACAAATGCTGCAGCCCATTCCTCGTAATGTGTCTGTGTCCACTTAGAGACTCACGACCTGGCTGAGTGTGTGTGTGTGTGTGTGTGTGTGTGTGTGTGTGTGCATGTGTGTGTAGTGTAGTTTGTAGTTGACAATATGTGTACATAATAGATGGTGTATTTATATGTGAGTGCAGAATTAGTGCCCATGGCGGTTTTCTGTATTTTAAACCCATTGGATTGATTAGTTCTATTTTTAGGGAAGTAGGAAAGGGGGTGTTGGGGAAGTGTAGGAAGAAGGACTCTTAGCAAAATCATTCTCTAGGCCTATCAGTCGCGATCTCCCAGTGAGCCGTCATGATGCCCTTTTCAAATAAATGTTAATGTTGCCACCACATGGCTGTCTGTTTGATTTCTTTAAAGTAAATGGTTTTTTGTGAGAAGCAAACGGAATCTGAAAATACCAACAGTGTACCACTGACATTTAGCCGCCTACGCCAACCGTCACTTTACCTGCCTCAGAGGGAGAAGAAGGCGGGGGAAAGAAGGCTACCAAGTTGGAAACCTTAGGCCCAGAATTCCCAGCAGGTAGCATCCTCAGGAAGGCCTAGGCCATTCCTCATTCTAGCACATTCCATGTGAGTTATACTGGGGAACACCTTGTCTTAAGAATCTGGCTTTCTGGCCGGGCGCCTTGGCTCAACCTCTAATCTCAGCACTTTGGGAGGCCGAGGTGGGTGGATCACTTGAGGCCAGGAGTTTGAGACCAGCCTGGCCAACATGGTGAAACCCCATCTCTACTAAAAATACAAAAACCATCCAGGTGCAGTGGCTCAGGCCTGTAATCCCAACACTTTGGGAGACTGAGGCAGGTGGATCACCTGAGGTCAAGAGTTTGAGACCAGCCTGGCCAACATGGAGAAACCCCATCTCTAAAAATACAAAAATTAGGCAGGTGTGGTGGTGCACCCCTATAGTCCCAGCTACTCGGGAAGTTGAGATTGGAGAATTGCTTGAACCCAGGAGGTGGAGGTTGCAATGAGTCGAGATCGTTGCCAGGGCACTCCAGCCTGCGTGACAGAGTGAAACCCTATCTCAAAAAGAAGAAGAAGAAGAATCTGGCTTTCTTACCAACCTCACATCAAAACTTTACCAGGGCGAATTCTCAGTTTTTTTCATTGTGAACTCCCAGAGCATCGAAATAGCATGGGGTTCATATGTCAGTGCCAAACACAGATGCTTCCCAGCTGGCTTTGCTCTACACCACCCCCTGGTGTACCTAATGCATTTGACATATATGTGTGCATCTCTTGTGAGTCTCATGTGAATTGTAAAATGTGTAAATGTGTATAAATGTGCAAACCTGTGGTCCCAGCATTGTGACAGCACTATGTGGAGACACAAAAGAAACACAACACCTGGCTTCAGTCCTTGAAGAGTGTGGAATTTTCCCAAGAGAAGGCAAGGCACGGATGCAGCAAGGAACTTGCCATCCAAGCCAGACAGCATGGACTCCAATGCGGAGTGGGCTGACAACAGAAACACTGAAAACGAATAGGGTCACCTGGCAGAGGGCATCACCTGCCCTACAAAGGTGGACATGAGCCTGAGCTTGTACTAAAAAGAGAGTTGCATTCAAAATGGCAGGGGAGCCGGTTGTAGTGGCTTATGCCTATAATCCCAGCACTCTGGGAGGCCGAGATGGGCAGATCACCTGAGGTCAGGAATTCGAGACCAGCCTGGCCAACATGGTGAGATACCATCTCTACTAAAAATACAAAAATTAGCCAGACATGATGGTGCACTCCTGTAATCCCAGCTAATTGGGAGGCTGAGGCAGGAGAATTGCTTGAACCCAGGAGGCAGAGGTTGCAGTGAGCTGAGATTGCACCACTGCACTGCAGCCTGGGTCACAGAGCGAGACTCTGTATTAACAACAACAACAACAAAATGGCAGGGGAAGGTGGAGGATTCCAGGCAGAGGGTGTAGGAAGATGAGAGACCTGTGAGGAGACCAGCAAGTGTGAGGCACAGCACTCATCTGGGGAAATTTGGGAAGCAGGGTTTAGTAAGGAGAGAGTGCCCCAACTAAAGGGTCCTGTCCACCATGCTTAATAGTTTGGAACTGACAGAAATTGGGGTTGGGGTACTGTTTTCATTCTTGAGCCAGGGACTGTGGGGAAGGCAAGATTTTATATACACGAATACGAAGAATTCATATATAATGGGCTGAGGAGAGTGGCTGGAGACTGGGAGACCAGTTGGTTAGGAAGCTGTTATCGGAAAGGCCTGGGGGGAGTACTGAGGGTGAGGAGGAGGGCTGGAGCTGAAATGTGGGGAGGGAGGAGCTAGGACATAGCAGGAGGGGTCAGAGGGCCTCAGTCAGGGCTTAAGCCCTAGGGGCTGGAAGAAGCAACTGTGTAGAGTTTGTTGTATTAAACAGATGTGCATCTCCATGAGTGTGTGTGAGAGAGAGATGGTATGTTTGAACATATCTGTGAGTAGCCTGGGAGTGAAAATTGGAACTGATACCAATTCCCAACTCTCACACTTAGCTTCTGTGATAAAAAGATGATCATATCCATTTTTTCTAATCTTCACAATAACCCTCACACTGGGAAGGGTGAAGCAGATGAGAGAACTACGTTTTGGAGAAAAGTTCAGAGACTTGCCTAAGGTCACATGGATTGCTAGGAGCAGTGAGGGCTCAGTTCCCCGGAAGCATTACCAAAGCTTCCCATCTAACAGTCCAGAGCTCTCCCAGGTGTTGGTAGACCTTGACCTGTCCAACTGGCTTTTGTTGGTGGACTGGGAGCCGGCAAGCCCGAGCACGGGGGGTCACTCTTGCAGGAATCCTGCCTTTTAGCACGTGTGCTAGCTGAGCCGTCTTTCCGACTCAGTGGAGTGTGTGGAAAAAGCCATCCTAGAGGTGTTGGAGCCACCCTGAGCCGTCACCCAAACTATTTGATCCCTTGAAGATCCATTTGGGGTGGGGGAGGAAGCACATTTTCCTTCCACGCTCACTACGTCCTGTGACATATCCTACCACATGGAAACCACTGTGCTCCTCCAATCCACGCTGCTGTTATTTGATGGCTATGTGTTTTTATTTTATTCACGGTGCACATTCAAAGTCAGAGGCGGATGTGAAATTTGGAAGGTTTTATTTCCTAACTATAGACAGCTTTAAGAGGCTGAATATCTGCCTCGACCATCTGCCCCCAGGCTGGAGGCAGCAGCAGGGCTGGGGAGGGCAAGGGGCTTTGGGGTCGACCTCCCCGGGGAAGGAAGCCCCGGGGTCTCGCTGTGCCTTCACTGGCCCTTCTTGTAGGCGTTCTTGATAATGGCGTTTTTGAACAGCGTCACCAGGGGCGTCTGGCTCTTCTCGGAGGTCATGAAGCCGCCGTAGCGCTTGTCCTTGGGCGGGCTGCCCCAGCGGAAGTGCTCCATTCTGTAGGGGCCTTCGTCTTTCTTCTCAGCCACCACCTGCAGGCCGCGCTCCAGGTCGGCCTCGGCGCCCGCGCCCTCGTCGGCAGGGCTGTCGGGGCCATCCCCCGCCAGGGGCCGCTGGTCGGCCAACTCCCTCTTGAACTCCAGGGGGAAGGCCTCGGCCGACTCGTTCTCGGCGCTGTTGGGGTACACCTTCACCGGGCGCCGCTTCTTGCCCACCGGCTTGCCCCAGCGGAAGTGCTCCATGGAGTAGGAGCGCTTGCCCTCCCGCGGGCCCGGCTCGGCGCCATCGCCGCGGGGCTCGGGGCCGCCCTCAGGCAGCAGGCCGCGGTCTTCGCCCGCCGCGAAGTCCTCGCGCTTCTGCCCGGCGCCACCGCCGCTGCTGCTATTGCGGCGACCGAAGCGGTCCCAGCGGAAGTGGCTCATGACGTACTTCCGGGGGTTCTCGGTCAGCGGCTGCTCGTCGCCATTGCCCGGGAACACCGGAGCCTCCGCCGAGAGGTCGGGCTTGCAGGCCCGGAGGCACTCCTGGGGGAAGACACCATGGCATGAGGGCAGCCCGTGCCCTGCACCCCTGCCCGGCCACCGCGCCGTCCACTGCGCCTACGCCCTGGCCGCCGTCACCACGTGCGGGGGACGCAGGGCGCAGTGTCCGGCGTGTCAGGCGTCTAGGCCTCCCTACGGAGCAGGTCTGCCCACCTGTCCTCTTGGCAGTCGTGGGCATCTAAGATCTTGCCACCACCTCTTCTGTCTCCTTCCCCATCCCATTTCGTGGTTGGTCTAGCCATTTAGCCGCCCCTAGCTTTTGTGAACAGGACTGAAGTCCTATGTCTGACATAAAGAAGTGGCTCCAAGAGGCCAGGCACGGTGGATCTCGCCTGTAATACCAGCACTTTGCGAGGCCACGGCGGGCAGATCACGAGGTCAGGAGATCCAGATCATCCTCGTCTCTACTAAAAATACAAAAAAATTAGCTGGGCATGGTGGCCTACGCCTGTAGTCCCAGCTACTCCGGAGGCTGAGGCAGGAGAATTGCTTGAACCCAGAAGGCCGAGATTGCAGTGAGCCGAGATCGCGCCACTGCATTACAACCTGGGCGACAGTAAGAGACTCTCTCGTCTCAAAAAAAAAAAAAAAAAAAAAGAAGTGGCTTCAAAAAGGGCAGACGGATGGTCATTGTTGGTCCTTAATGAATATTGAGTGCGGTGGCTCAGGCCTGTAATCCCAGCACTTTGGGAGCCAGAGTCAGTCGGATCACCTGAGGTCAGGAGTTCAAGACCAGCCTGGCCAACAGGGTGAAACCCTGTCTCTACTAGACAAAAAAAAAAAAAAAAAAAAAAACCCTAGCTGGGTGTGGTGGCAGGTTCCTCGGGAGAGGCTGAGGCAAGAGGCAGGAGAATCGCTTGAACCCGGGAGGTAGAGGTTGCAGTAAGCCGAGTTAACACCACTGCACTCCACACTCCAGCCTGGGCAACAGAGCAAGATGCTGTCTCAAAAAAATAAAAAAGAATACTGAATAAATACATATGGTTTAATTCAAGACCAAGAGGAGAGTGGGGCTGAAGTTTAGGGGATAATCTCTCCAGGCGATAGAAGTCTGACTACTAGGGCCTATATTTTAAAGCATGTTTTTAATAATGCCTCAACCTTACCTCAGTGATGGAAAACCTACTTTATGCCCCACCCCAGCTCCATCTCTGCACTAAGCCTCCAAAGCTGCACCTTGGTTCTTTCACGACTGATGTGCTAATCTCTCTGGGAGATCATTTCCCTGTAACCCCATTCTGACTGGAGGGAGGGGTAGAAAGCTAGGATTATTTCCATTTCTCCATCTGTGGAATCTGTGTCTCTCTGCTCTTTGTCTCTAGTGGACTCAATTGTGGTACATATTTGCTTAGGAAAATGGCTGCACAGGCTGCAGCCTTGAGTTTTCAGTGATAAAAAGATGAAAAGCCCACTGGCTGCTCTCTTACTTGGGAATAGCAAAGTTGGAAATAAAAGGATCCTACCCAGTATGTTGAGCTGGACATAGCCTATTCCAGGTGTTTAGAATTACAACACTGTGGAATGCTAACAATGGAAAATTAAAGCTAATTTACACTCCCCTCCCCTGGAGAGATAATGAAGCAGGAGGCTCAGAGAGGTGAAAGGACCTGGTCAAGGTCCCACAGCTCAGAACTGGGATTAGAACACATGGGTCCTGACTGTGTCCAGGGTGCCCTCCCTAGTTGTCTCAAGTCAAGAGACTCGGGTCTGTCTGAACTGGAACTCGCAGAATCCCCTGGGCTCTTAGTTTCTCTTTTATATTACACATGAAAACTGATCTGTGTCTTTGAGAATCGCATTCTCTCTTCACCTTAACTCAGCTTCTCCATTGACAAAATACACAGAATGTAGATATACATGCCACCCTCAGCATCTGCCAGGTGTTGGCAACAGAATAAAATCCCAGTCACTGATACTAGCAGAGTGGGGTTTGTTTGTTTGTTTTGTTTTGAGTTAAGGTCTCGTTCTGTTACCAAGATGGGAGTGCAATGGCATGATTATAGCTGACTATGACTCCTGGCCTCAAGTGAACCTCTCAAGTAACTGGGACTACAGGCACATGCCACCACACCTGGCTAACTTTTTTATTTTTTGTAGAGATAGGGGTCTTACTGTGTTGCCCAGGCTAGTCTTGAATTCCTGGGCTCAAGCAATCCTCCTACCTTAGCCTCCAAAAGTGCTGGGATTACAGGCATGAGCCTTCTCACCTGGTCTCAGTGTGCTTTTAATCTCTGGATTTGGCATCATTACTCATTTATGCCCCTAACACACACACACACACACACACACACACACACACAAACACACGCACACCACATGCAGGCAGATACTTATACCCTATGATGACCTGGAGGGAGCTCCCGCCTGACATGAAGGGCCTTCACATGCTCTGGAAAGACTGCAGAGGAACATGGTAGAAGGCCAGTCCTCCAGAAGAAGCATGAGACATTTGCCACCAAATACAGAAGAAAAAAAAGGTCCCCTGGTGTTTCCTTTTTCCAGAGATGATTTGTAGAACTACCTGGCTGGTTTTGCAACTGGCAGTAGATAAAAGGGGAAGAAATATGGAATGAAAATGGCATGTGATATGAGCTTCTTAAAAATGAATAGTTTGGGAAGATAAAGATTTAAAGTAGAGAATAGATTGAGAGGACAATTATGGCTCTTGTGGCACCATCTCTAGTTTAAGGGGTTCAGGGTCTCCACAGAAGATAGGGCAGAAAGTAAGGATAACCAAGCAGAAATTGTGGACTTGGCTGGGCACGGTGGCTCATACCTGTAATCGCAACACTTTGGGAGGCTAGGCAGGCAGATCATGAGATCGGGAGTTCAAGACCAGACTGATCAACATGGTGAAACCCTGTCTATACTAAAAATACAAAAATTAGCTGGGCATGATGGCGTGCACCTGTGATCCCAGCTACTCAGGGGGCTGAGGCAGGAGAATCACTTGAACCCAAGAGGCGGAAGTTGCAGTGAGCAGAGATCGTGCCACTGCACTCCGGCCTGGGCAACGGAGCAGACTCTGTCTCAAAAAAAAAAAAAAGAAACAAAGAAATTGTGGACTCGACCCATCTCCCTGAAGCTGTTTCCTTCCCTCATTCCTTCCCCCATTTCTTACTTCACTGCAAAGTTCCACTCCTGCCCTGGGTTGAATCATGCCTGTCAGTGGGAATGAATTAACTCCTTCCCCACACCTCTTTCTTTTGAGCTTTCCCAGCTCCAGTCCCATCTGATGTTTAACCCAAGATGACAACCATGGCCCACATACCAGCAGGTTGCTTTCGGTGGTGAGGTCCTGACACTGGCTGCTCTCCAGGCACCAGCCACGCACTTCCATGGAGGCCTGAAACAGCAAGGCCAGCAACAGGGCCCCTGAGCGGCTGCAGCACGATCTCAGCATCTTCCAGGCAGGCTGAGCCTCTTCAGAAGCAAACAAGATTGGTGGGACCCCTGCAAGGAGCAAAACAATGTTGGCCGCTCACCAGGAAGGACCTTGAGCCAACAATAACAACACGCTCTCTTGTGGAGTTAAAGGTATTTTAAGGACAGGAGCAATGCTGAGAAAGGAGGTGTGTAGGGTGGTGGTATAAGTTGTAAGGAGGAGGGAATGGACCTGGGTAAGCTGTGGGCATTTCCCTGCTATCTTGTATTAGAACCAGACCCCTGAAAAGGTTAAGGCTGGAAGCTATTTTGGGGATTGCTTGGTTCAGCCCCTCCTATGAGAGATGGGAAAATTGAAGCCCAAAGAGAGACAATTACTTTAATGTTCATAACAAGGTAAGGCTAAGCTCCTAGCACAGAACTTTTCTATTTCACTGCATAAAGCTGTAGTTCTAACATGCTAGATCTAAGGGGTGAAAGTAACTTGGGAAAAACAGAGGACCCTGAAATTCCTGCTCAAGATGGGCTTTTCCCCTTTTATTCGACCAGAATCCATTCATTTATCTGAAATTGTATTTCCTATGAGTATTAGGTTTACAGAAAAGTAAATAAAACCACTGGCCAATTTAGGGAACACTTCAAGCAACCTGATTTGATGTCCTGCACACAAATTACTCTGGCGATCACTATTATCCAGACTCCAGTAACTTTGGAGAGCTTTGTTTTTAAAGCAGATCTCGCCGGGCGCGGTGGCTCAAGCCTGTAATCCCAGCACTTTGGGAGGCCGAGGCGGGTGGATCACAAGGTCAAGAGATCAAGACCATCCTGGTCAACATGGTGAAACCCCGTCTCTACTAAAAATACAAAAAATCAGCTGGGCATGGTGGCACGTGCCTGTAATCCCAGCTACTCAGGAGGCTGAGGCAGGAGAATTGCCTGAACCCAGGAGGCGGAGGTTGCGGTGAGCTGAGATCTCGCCATTGCACTCCAGCCTGGGTAACAAGAGTGAAACTCCGTCTCAAAAAAATAAATAAATAAATAAAGCAGATCTCAACTCTTTTAAAACTGGCTCATCTTCTGAACACCTCACATGTCAGATGTCTTGTTCTCTAGGTCTCTCAAATGTGGTCTGAAATGGCTGGATATGAAGAGGAGGCAGGTGTGGAGCAGAAAGAAACAGACCAGGGGGAATTACTTCCTGGTGGAAGAGCCACTTCAGATACTTTTGGAGAATCCAGTAAGTGCCTGGGGCAGAAGCTGAGATCAAGATGCCAGGGGACAGTAAGGAGGGGGCACCCATGGTGTCCCTAGACCTTTGTGCCCACCCCTTTCTCCAGCACTGCTCTCTTGCTGCCAAATTACTCTTAACCAGGTGGGCCCCCTGAAGCCACCTCGAGATGTGAGATCAGCTCACCACCAACCCTACAATCATTTTGGCTTTCAGAAGATCTTCTCAGCCAGCTGCTAGAAAAAAATGTAATTAGATGAAAAAAGTAATTCACATGAAAGTGTGGATGACTAAGTGTCTTGTCACTCCTAATGAACGCTGGTATTTTAACATAAGTTTGCCCAAAAGAAATCTCTCATTTGGAGAGGCGTGGGCCAAAT
>NW_022436971.1:753235-763800 GCF_009761245.1 Sapajus apella | reverse complement strand
CAGGAGAATTGCCTCAGCCTCCTGAGTAGCTGGGATTACAGGCACGTGCCACCATGCCCAGCTGATTTTTTGTATTTTTAGTAGAGACGGGGTTTCACCATGTTGACCAGGATGGTCTCTATCTCTTGACCTCGTGATCCACCCGCCTCCTCCTCCCAAAGTGCTGGGATTACAGGCTTGAGCCACCGCGCCCGGCCCCCAAATCTTTTTTTATAGAGGAGGCTTTGGAAGTGAAAGTCCTCCCAGGCGCTCATTGTCTACTTCAGGAAGCCACTTCCTTCTCTCTGCCCCACCCTCACCCTATTCCCCAAGGCGCCAGGCCAGCACAGGGCTCACTTCAGGGTTGCTGGGCAAGGCTGAGCATTCTCAGAGCAGCCGTTAGATGGCGCTAGCAGCCAGCGACTGGCCTAGGGGTGCTTTTGCCAAAGGGGCAACTGAACGAGTGTTGGTCAACCTAGCTGTCTTCTCCTGGCTCCAAGGGACAGGCTGTTTCCATTGTAGTCTACCAGTGATCCAGTTCAAGTACACAGCCTGAACTTGGTGGACGAGCAATTAGATTAAAGCTCCAAGATGACCATAGAACATTCAGGTCTGAAAAATGCCCAGATGTTACAGTCACAGAAAAGTGGTAGTTATATATGTCACCAAATGCAAATGTAAAGTAACATATTAATAGAGAAAAAAATAAAATTATATAGGTGTGATCGTTCCCTCAACTATATTTCAATTCTCATCAAAGATGACCATTCTGGAATGATTTCCATTTATTAGAAGCCTACGTCATGACTTCCGGCCTTCCTGAAAAGCCCCAGAGAGCTTTTCCCTCCTACCCCATCGGCTGTGTTGTGCAATGTGGTAACATGTTCACTCCCACCCTCTCAGAGCTTTCATTCTATTGCTAAAATGTTAGACACCTGCTGTTGCTAAAATTTCAGATGCTTTCCTGAAAGATAATTTTGTGTTTGTATTGTATATTTTGCCTATGTGTATTTTCAGTTTTCTACAATGAACAAATATGACCTTTTTGTGTCTTTTTTGTTTGTTTGTTTTAAGACAGAATCTTGCTCTGTCACCCAAGCTGGAATGCAGTGGCACGATCTCAGCTCACTGCAACCTCTGCTTCTTGCGTTCAAGTGATTCTTCTGCCTCAGCTTCCTAAGTAGCTAGGACTACAGGCACGTGCCACCATGTCCAGCTAATTTTTGTAGTTTTAGTAGACAGGGTTTCACCATGTTGGCCATGATGGTCTCAAACTCCTGACCTCAGGGGATCCGACTGCCTTAGCCTCCCAAAGTGCTGGGATTACAGGTGTGAGCCACTGCACCCCGCCTTGTGTCATTTTTAAAGCAACAAATTATTGGGGAAATATCAAATGCAGCGCTTTTTATAAGTAGGAAAGTATTATAATCTAAAGATGGAAAGCTCTGGAAAAATAGAAACTTGCCATTTGCTCATCTTGAGATTAACTTTATATAGAACTACACTTATTAGAACTTCATAGGTGTGAAGGGGCTCTCTACAAGCTCAACAAATCATTTTGTTTGTTACTCTAAAACTGCACCCTGGCCATGCCCTTCTGAAAGATTAGAGGAGCACAGGGGCAGAGTTTTGTCCTTATAGCATGACACACATGCATTAAGTCCTATAACAAAAGTGTCAAAGGAATATTAAGTCATTAAAGTAGCCATAATCTGTGCATAGCTTATAAACTGAGAAGGAAAACACACACGCTTGTATTTTCCTTGGCTCCTTCCAACCATTCTATAAGAACCCTCCCCGCTTCATTTAACATGAAGAATTTGGGGACTCCAAATGCCATATGGACTGTCTCTCCTTCGCTGGAAACGCCTTTGCCTGAGCCTTGGTCATTCCAAACGGCTGCCGGCACCCGCAATCCAGGGTCTGCACCATAAACAGCCCACCCCGTGGTCCTGTTGAGGGCATCCGAAACCAGGCGTTTCAGGACCCGGGACAGCTCCAACCCGACCACCTGTTTTTAACCCCAGCTAGGCCTTGGAGAGAAGGCACTCAACTATCCTGCATTGTAATTGACCCAGGAATCATGTAATTATCATAGCGCGGCCACCTCGGATGCGCTAAGGTGGGCAGGGAAACAAAGGTTTAGGAATCCGAATCCCCCCCCCCCAAAAAAAATTCTGGAAGACAGGGCGTTCGTTATGACTTTTTTTTTTTGAAAGACAGAGTTTCACCATGTTGGTCAGGCTGGTCTTGAACTCCCGACCTCAGGCGATCCGCCTGCCTTGGCCTCCAAAATGCTTGGATTACAGGCTTGAGCCACCGCGCCCGACCCATTACGACTTTTACCCTTTTCTCTGCCGCCCCGTTTCCAACATTCATTTGCGAAAGCGTGTATGGAATGTTACTTTCCAGAAGTGACACCTATCCTGGAAATTGGGAGCAAGAGATGCTAAAAGACCGGGCTCTCTCAAGACCTCCTAGCAGGCGCTCGGAGCCTCCGGGGTCCTAGCAGCCCGCGACCCCCGTTTCCACCTTAGCGCCGGACCCCGGACCGCGTTCGCCCAGGGGTTGGACGCAGGCCCTCCGACTCAGCTGCCAGCTGCTTCTCACGCCGTAGTCGGTGCAGAAAGTTTGCAGAGAGCTCGGGACGGCTGCGAGCCAGAGGCGCCAAGGTCCGCCTTCGGAACCGGAGCCGAAGCCTGCCGAGAGCGTTGCGAGGACGGGGACAGGGAGTCCCAGGGAAAGAGCGCGGTTCCCCTGCTGCACCCTTACCTGTCACGGGAGGCTGCTCTCTGCGTGCGAGGACGCTCGGCGGCTTCTCTTGATCGCCGCTCTCCTTCCCCTCCTTCGCCGCCGCTTGGTCCCGCTCTCCTCTGTCCTTTTATACTTGCCGAGCTCTCCGGGTGGGCGCGGGACCTTGACCTTCCCAGCAGCGCAACGAGCAGCTCCCGGGCCCAGGGAAGGGGGGCCGCGGGGCGTGGGAGGGGGGCTTCCAGACGGGGGATGAGCGCAGCTGAGACGCACCTGGAAAGAGGCTGGAATTAGCACTGTCCTGCCGAAGGCGCACCTGGCTGCCCTCCCTCAGGAAGAACTTAATTATGGATGGCGTTGGGTCTCCACTTCGGACCGGCAGGAGGCTTAGCACCCCGGTGTGGGGCAGGCCGGGCCCCTTCTGAGGTCGTCGAGGCGAGGATTAAGTTACCTGCGTGCGTGCTGGGGCTGGCACTTGCTCGTTCACATTTTGTGGTAAATATCACCACACAGCGAGTGTGTCCCTGAGGCCTCCGATTTCCCCGTTGTTTGGAAACTGTGATGTGGAAGTCGTGGGGAATCACATTCTCTCTGTTCCACTTTGGGGAGGGGAGGAGGGAGCAGAGGTCAGAAGCCCTCTTGGGGGTGTGAAGGTGAGTTACACTGCTCACCCGGGGACTGCTCCCCAAGGCCCTAGTTTACGGGAGACTCCCTTCTGTGCCCCAAGCCTCAAGTAAAAAGTCCTGTTAACCTTAGGCCATTAAATGGGGAGAGGATGATGCTGTAAAGAGCAGCTGAAGTGCTTTTCCTGTGGCCTCTGATCCCTCTCTTTGCCATGGCAGGGTGGTCTGGGGACTCTGAGACAATTTTCAATATCCCCGTTGGCCCTGGAGTTCTGGCTTCACTTTAGTTCCAAATATCAGGCCAGAGAGAAGATAGCACTCAAACCAAGCCTAAGAGACTCTACCTTAACCTGGAGTAAAGAAACAAAACCAAATTGTGTGATGTGGTGGGTGTGGGAGGGAGTATTGGGACTAAACTGGGCTTCACATAAAGACATTTGCTCAATCTGCCAACTGCTAGAACTTTCCTGATTCCCAATGAGATTTTTTTTTTTTTTTGATTGATTGATTGTTTCAGACAGTCTTGCTCTGTTTCAGACAATCTCGCTCTCAGCTTACCACAACCTTCACCTCCCGGGTTCAAGCGATTCCCCTGCCTCAACCTCCTGAGTAGCTGGGACTATAGGCCTGGGCCACCATGCCTGGCTAATTTTTGTATTTTTGGTAGATACAGGGTTTCACCATGTTGGCCAAGCTGGTCTTGAACTCCTGACCTCAAGTGATCTGTCTGCATCACCCTCCCAAAGTGCTAGGATTATAGGCATGAGCCACCACACCTGGCCGAGATGCTGTTTTAGACTCCAGGGCTCCTTGTGGATTCAACTTTTCTGGTGACATTGGCTTTACATTCAGCAGTCCTTTCCTTTTGGACCACAAGAGAGATCCAACCTCCTTCACAGTAGACAAGATGTTTCATCGCCCAGTCTTGTCTCCTTTCCAGAGCCATCTCTCAGTTCTCTATCTTGCATCCTGGCACTTCAGCATCCACAACATTCATATACCTAGGAAGATGGCTTTCTCAGGTCTCCATTGTCCAAGCTGTTGCCCCAGCTAGAACACCCTTTCTTTCTCCAGCCAGGAGCTTGACTCACAGCAAGATGTAGCTCATCCATCGGCCCCTGTTCCCTGAAGCCCTCTTTGGCCGCTCTTCCTAGCAGGGGCATAAGGCATGACCTCCTCTGCATTCCACAAAAGTTCATTCCCATCTTGTCAGTGCATGTAGCTTGCACTAATTCACTTCTGTCCCCATTTTTTATCTTCCTCCCACCCCACGACCACCATCAATCAGGTCTGTAAAGTCTTTCAAACAGATGGTGATTTTGCCTTATTTTGCTTTGTGCTAGCTTTGTAGCTTCATGAGGCAGCGTGTGGTAGCAGAAAAATCAAACCAGGAAAATTCCAAATGGACCCAACTTCTTCAGCTGGGTTCCTTTCTCTCTCTCTCTCTCTCTCTCTCTCTCTCTCTCTCTCTCTCTCTTTCTCGGATTACAGGTATTAGCCACTATAACTGGCCCAGCTTCTTAGTTTCATGCAGCAAAACCCACTTTGGCCTCCATGAACTGAAAAGCCATTGAACCGTATTTAGAATCACTGGACAGGTTGGGGAACCAGGATCTAAAAATGGGCAGAGACACAGTGTGGCTGGAACCATGGCCAAAATCAGATCCAGTGGAGAAAAAACACAGACCACCACTGGGAACCAGAGGCCACAAGAGGCCTGTCAAGACCACAGGCATCCGACATAGATGTCACTTCTAGGATGAGAAGCTGCCATTCTCATTTCAGCTCATGCCACCAGAAAAGTGTCACCACTGCCCTTTAATCCTTGTATCACTAGCTCCTCTTTGAAAGCCTAGAGCAAGTGCCTCTGATTGTCTGAAATAATATAATTTTTCCCTTTTATTCTAGTAATGTGGTGGAATTATTTCATTGTTGATTTTTTTGTGTTAAACCTATCATGCCTTCTTAGATTAAACCAAATTTGATTATTATGTGTTATCCTTATATAGATAGCACTGGATTCAATTTGCTAATATTTTATTTAAGATATTTGCAGGCTGGGCATGGTGGCTCATGTCTGTAATCCCAGCACTTTGGGAGGCCGAGGCAGGTGGATCATGAGGTCAGGAGTTTGAGACCAGCCTGACCAACATGGTGAAACCCATCTCTACTAAAAATACAAAAATTAGCTGGGAATGGTGCCCCACGCCTGTAATCCCAGCCCCTCAGGAGGCTGAGCCAAGAGAATAGCTTGAATCCGGGAGGCAGAGGTTGTGGTGAGCCGAGAGTGTGCCCCTGTACTCCAGCTTGGGTGACAGAATGAGACTCCATCTAAAAAAAAAAAAAAGGCATTTGCATTGATGTTCATAAGATGAGCCTGCAATTTTCCTTTCTTGTGGAATTCTTGTCTAATTTGGGAATCAAAAAATTGTGCTGGCCTTATAAAACAAGTTGAACAGCCGTCTTCCCTCCCCTGTTTTTGTAATTCAGTAGAAGAATTTGCGTATAATGGTGTTATCTCGTCCTTAAATGTTTGGGATGATTGACCAGTGATGCCATCTAAATCTTTAAGATTGTTTGTTTGTTGAAGTTTTTAATTACAGATTCAATCCTTTCAGCTGAAGCTGGAAAAAAGAAGAAAAAAAATTTTTAATCATTACAGATTCAATTGTTTTAATGGCATTATTTCAATTGTCTATTTCTTCACGTGTCAGTTTTAGTCAGATGTGTATTTCTAGGAGTTTGTCTATTTCATCTAAATGCTTTCATTTATTGGCTTAAATTTGTTTATTATATCTTTTCTTTTTTTTGAGACAGAGTCTTGCTATGCCACCTGGGCTGGAGTGCAGTGGTGTGATCTCAGCTCACTCCAACCTCCACCTCCCGGGTTCAAGCGATTCTCCTGCCTCAGTCTCCCAAGTAGCTGGGATTACAGGCTCCCGCCACCATGCTGGCTAATTTTTGTGTTTTTAGTGGAGACGGGGTTTCACCATGTTGGCCAGGCTGGTCTCGAACTGCTGACCTCAGGTGATCCGCCTGCCTCGGCCTTCCAAAATGCTGGGATTACAGCCGTGAGCCACCATGCCCAGCTAATTTTTTTTTTTTTTTCAGTAGAGACGGGGTTTTACCACGTTAGCCAAGATGGTCTCAATCTCCTGACCTCATGATCCACCCGCCTTGGCCTCCCAAAGTGCTGGGATTACAGGCGTGAGCCACCGCGCCCGGCATATTATATCTTTTCGTTATCTTTTAAGCACCTACTATCTGTAGTTTTGTCCCTTTTCATCTCTGATATTGGTAATTTGTGTCCTTGTTTTTTCTTGATTAGTTTTCTTAGGGGGTTATTCATTTTATTCGTCTTTTAAAATAATCTATTTTTATTCTGCTAAAATTCTCTCCTATATGTACAATTTTGTCTAATTCTGAAATTTTTATTCTCATTATTTCTTGCCTTCTACATTCTATGGGTATAATAAGCTATTTTTTTTCTATACTATTGAGTTGGACATTAAATACTTTTACTTAGATAATTGATATTCAACGTTTTTTTCCTTCTTTTATTTTTATTTTTATTTTTTTTTGCTTTACGTTGGCTGGACTGGTCTTCAACTCTTGGGCTCAAGTGATCCTCCCACCTCAGCCTGCCTAGCAGCTGGGACTATAGATGCATGCCACTGTGCCTGGCTCCTTTATTCTTTTTTTACATGTGTATTTATGGCCATATTTTCTTTCTATGTATGGCTGTATATGCATCTCACAACATTTGACATGCCATATTTTGATTACCATTTAGTTCAAAATATCTTATTTTCACTGAGATGTCTTCTTTGACCTACAGTTTATTGAAATATATTCTCTTTGACTTCTAAACCCTTCCATTTCATACTACCAACTTAGAAAAAAAGAAAAAACTTCTAAACCTTGTCGATTTTTTAGTCATGTTTGGAAATTAATTTTTTTCTTAATTCTCTTGTAGTCAGAGAACATGCTCTGTTTGATTTCAGACCTTAGAAATTTTTTGAGGCTTGCTTAACAGGTGAACGTAGGGTTTGTTTTGAATAGAGCTTCATGTGCACTCCCAAAGAATATGTATTCTGATTCTGTATATTCTCAAGGATTCTATATCCTTTCTCTGCCTATATCCTTGCTGACTCTGTCATCTTGTCCTGTTAGTTACCGAGAAAAATATGCTTTTAAAATCTCCCCACTAGTTTTGTGGATTTCTGTATTTGGTGCTGGCATAAAAACAAAACAGCTCTTTCTGTGAACTGAATGGTGAATGTGGGCAGTGGTGGAGGGTGATATAGGATCAAGGATAAAGATGGCAGAAAGGTGCCAGAGTAAGATCACACGCTGAAGGGAATGGCCCATCAGAGAGGGAGACGTTTGTGCTTTAGAGGAGACTGGAAAAGCCAGGTCATCCAAGTCTTTTTTTTTTTTTTTTTAGATGGAGTTTTTGCTCTCATTACCCAGGATGGAGTGCAATGGCACAATCTCAGTTCACTGCAACCTCTGCCTCCCATGTTCAAGTGATTCTCCTGGCTCAGCCTCCTGAGTAGCTGGGATTACAGGCATGCACCACCACACCCGGCTAATTTGGCATTTTTAGTAGAAACGGGGTTTCTCCATGTTGATCAGTCTGGTCTTGAACTCATGACCACAGGTGATCTGCCCTCCTCCGCCTCCGAAGTGCTGGAATTATAGGCGTGAGCCACCATGTCCAGCCATTCAAGTCTTAAGTAGAACTAAAATGGGATCCAGAAGAAAAACTTATCTTCCATAACAGGGTCAAAGAGGAGAAGGAGGTGCAGACACAGGTGGTCTTGTAGGATAAGCCACAGCAGGATGAGCGGACTCTGTCTACACCAAAGCCTTTACCTTTTGACCCAGAATTTCCTGGGAGTTATCCCAAGGAAATTATCTAGCAGTGACTTCAAATGCTGTTTAAGACTATTTAAACAACATTGTTTATAGTAGCAATAAGACAAAATAAACCTCTATAGTAAGGTATAATCACAAGAATAATGGTAAAGTCATACAATGGAATACTTTGCAGCCATTCAAAATAATAACATAGATATTTATTTCTAGACATAAAAAATGACTGCTCTATATCATTAGTGGAGGAAGTATAAGATATAAATATAGATATAGATGCAGTTATAGGTAGAAATACAGATGAAGATTAAAAGATACCAAAGTAATAATGGCTGTTCTGATTTATCTAAGCTAAGTCACAAACCACCCAGTATTTAGTGGTTTAAACAACATCTATTTTGCTCAAGACTCTGCAGTAGGAGCAGGACTCAGCAGGTCCAGCAGGTCCCTCTGCATTTGATACCAGCTTGGGTGGCTTGAAGGCTGAGGTCCATAACTATCTGAAGTCACTCACTTGTGGAGCTGGTCCCTGGGATAGAAGGGCTCAAATAATGGGAGGTAGGAAGAGCTGGGGCTCCTTGGACACCTCTCTCTAGCTCTATGGAGTCTTGCCTGTGCTCTCTCCAGCATGGCAGCTTTAGGGTATCTGGAATTCTTACACATAGGCTGAGGCCTCCCAAGCGTGAATCTGAGGAGAGAAAGCCAGGTGAAAGCTGTATTGTCTTTTATGACCTATTCTTAAAAGTCACAGAGCATCGGCCAGACACGGTGGCTCACACCTGTAATCCCAGCACTTTGGGAGGCTGAGGCGGGCAGATCACCTGAGGTTGGGAGTTCAAGACCAGTCTGACCAACATGGAGAAACCTCGTCTCTACTAAAAATACAAAATTAGCTGGGTGTGGTGGTACATGCCTCTAATCCCAGCTACCCAAAAGGCTGAGGCAGGAAAATCACTTGAACTCGGGAGGCAGAGGTTGCAGTGAGCCAAGATTGTGTCATTGCACCCCAGCCTAGGCAACAAGAGTGAAACTCTGTCTCAAAAAAAAAAAAAAAAAAAAAAAAAAGTCACAGAGCATCGCTTCTGCTACAATATTGAGACAGTTACAAAGTTTCTTCCACTCAAGGAGGAAGCACCCATGTCACACTGTAACATGTGGGACAGGGCATATATTAGTGGAGCTCTTTCAGAAGACCTATGAGTGAAGAGGCACGTTTTCTTCCCTCCATCACACCACGTGCAATGGAGGCACAGGCACTCAATAACCATTATAGAGCCTAGTCCCTCCCATATTAAAATGAGGGAAATAGGAGGCACACCGCGTTCCCAGTCCACAGAAATTCTGAAATCCAGACGGCACTGTGGCTCACGCCTGTAATCCCAGCACTTTGGGAGGCTGAGGTGGGCGAATCATGAGGTCACAGAGCATCGGCCAGACACGGTGGCTCACACCTGTAATCCCAGCACTTTGGGAGGCCGAGGCGGGCAGATCACCTGAGGTGATCAATCATCGAGCTGTCGAGACCAGCCTAGCCAACATAGTGTAACCCCGTCTCTACTAAAACTGCAAAAATTAGCCAGGTGTGGTGGCATACAACTGTAATCCCAGCTACTTGGGAGGCAGAGGCAGGAGAATCACTTGAACCTGGGAGGTGGAGTTTGCAGTGAGACAAGATCACACCACTGCACTCCAGGCTGGTTGACAGAGTAAGACTGTCTCAAAAAAAGAAAAAGAAAAAGAAAAGAAAAGAAAAACAAAATAAAGTAAAAAGAAAAGAAAAGAAATTCTGAAATCCACCATGGCACCTGTGACCTGTTCCTTCAGGATGCAGTTCCACTGCCTGGAATGATTCTCTGCAGCTCTTGGTTCCATCCTCCCAGCTCTTGGTCTATTTTCTGTATTAGCTTTCCTTTTCCATCATAGCCAAGATTTGCACCCGAATTGTTTTCTTGCTTGCTTCCTGCCTATGGTATCTCAAGAGTTCAAAAGCTTCTTTTCATTTGTGTACCCCAGCATGATGATTGTCTGTCATATGGATTAAAGAAGGCAATTCATGTAAAGCTCCTAGAGCAGGGCCTGGCTCCTAGTTAGTCCTGTACAACTGCTTATCCTTAATATTCCAGGAGTGCTGGTAAGAAGGGAGGAGTGAAGAGGAAGGAAGGAAGGGAGGGAGGGAGGAAGGAAAAGGGAAGGAGGGAGGGAGGGAAGGAAGGAAAGAAGGAAAGGCAGGGGCCAGACGTGGTGGCTCACGCCTGTAATCCAAGCACTTTTGAGGCCAAGGCGGGCGGATCACCTGAGGTCAGGAGTTCAAGACCAGCCTGACCAACATGGTGA
>NW_022436971.1:751851-753135 GCF_009761245.1 Sapajus apella | reverse complement strand
GGAAGAAAGGAGGGAAGGAAATAAGACAGGAGCAGACACAGGGTCTTTTGGAAAGGGTAGCTGATGGGTTTGTTGGGAGACTCTGCTTGTTGGGGTGCCTGGGGCCGGGGTTTTGCCCTGCACCTGGCTCTAGGGAATGCCAGGTGGCTGTAGGCATAGGGCTGGGGCTGCTCTCATCATCCCAGCTTTTCACCTTTGAGGTTTTAATTAGAAAAGAGATGTCACCAGGGTGTGAGTGCGTTACAAGGGCAGGTGCAGGGGAGGCTGATGATGAAGAGAACAGCAACATGGACAGGGTGGCGGAGAGCCCAACATGGGGCAGGGGGTGAGGAGGCACAAGGGGGGTGGCCTTGCTGTCAGTCCTCCAGGCACTGGGGCTAGCAATGGGGACATTTCCCTTGGGGAAGAGAAGACTTAGGGATGTAGCTGCTACGTGTCTGTGTTTGGGGGACTTTGCTGAAACAAACACCAGTTCGTGCCTTGAGGATCTGAGCAAGGACCCCCAGCTGCACCCTGGCATGCCCTTCTCCTCTCTCTCTCCATAGTCTCCATGTACAAGCTGGGGGCAGCTACCAGCCCTGCCTCATGGAATAACGACTGTCCCTCCTTACAGCGCCTTAGGCTCAGCCAGGACCTCTTCGTTCCTGCTGTTGTTAGGGCACAGCTCCCATAATCAGTGCCTGGTAGACAGTTGGTGCTCGAAAAGTATTTGTAGAGCAAGGGTAGGAGGGGATGAATGAGGAAGGGAGAGATCCTCTCCCTCTTAACCCTCAGCTTGCAGAAACTCATGATTTTCTAAAACCCTCTTTGTCAGAGGCATTTGGATCAGAGCAAGTCCATCTTGAATAAGGGCTGGGTAGAATGAGGCTGAGACCTACTGCATTCCCAGGAGATTAAGGCATTCCAAGTCACAGGATGAGATAGGAGGTTGGCCCAAGATACAGGTCATAAAGACCTTGCTGGTAAAACAAGTTGGAGTAAGGCCGGGCGCGGTGGCTCAAGCCTGTAATCCCAGCACTTTGGGAGGCCGAGGCGGGTGGATCACGAGGTCAAGAGATCGAGACCATCCTGGTCAACATGGTGAAACCCCGTCTCTACTAAAAATACAAAAAATCAGCTGGGCATGGTGGTGTGTGCCTGTAATCCCAGCTACTCAGGAGGCTGAGGCAGGAGAATTGCCTGAACCCAGGAGGTGGAGGTTGCGGTGAGCCGAGATCGCGCCATTGCACTCCAGCCTGGGTAACATGAGTGAAACTCCGTCTCAAAAAAAAAAAAAAAAAAAAA